>NC_081444.1:10940350-10940456 GCF_007210705.1 Tigriopus californicus
TTGCTCACCTAATTGTATCCCGTTTGACCCACAACTGAATAAAGTCCTTGTTCTCGGAAGTCATCTTTCTCTTTGTTACGTATCATCACAGGAAGAAAAGAAAAAA
>NC_081444.1:10940496-10940571 GCF_007210705.1 Tigriopus californicus
GCTGGGTAAGAGGGAAAAATTGCTGGATCAGTATACTAATTTCAGCTGAATGTCAGATTCTAGTTTCGTACTAGC
>NC_081444.1:10940607-10943518 GCF_007210705.1 Tigriopus californicus
TCGAAAAGATGTCAAATTTGTAATCTTAAACGAGCCACTTTTCAAGAAACCGGCCCTTGAACGGTAACGGTAGATGGCAATAGCTTTTTGGTTGAAAGTGCGGACAAACAGAGTCAAGCAAGCACTGCATCAATACCATTCCCAGTGGGGGTAAGGAGTACAAGAAGAGCTGAGGGGCAGGAAATTCAAACTGAACAGAAATTGATAATTCTGTTTAAAAATGATGATATGATATTTTAGTGGCAGATTCAGAATCAATCACAATAAGAATCTTATTTGCATTGTACTCTGGGTAAGAGGGAAAAATTGCTGGATCAGTATACTAATTTCAGCTGAATGTCAGATTCTAGTTTCGACTTAGCATGAGATTGATTTTCAACCAAAGTGCCCAGAAGATGCAGCTTAGACCTAATCACGATTGAAGAATCTAATAAATCTAGTTGCAATATCCTTGATGTAGATTACTGTAGTCTAAAGATTCTGAAAGGAAAGATGCGTCATCTTGATTCTAGCGACATAGGCAATGGGATGGTGAAACAACAAACCGAAAAAAAGCCAAGAAGCAGTGTTTCTCCTTCGACCAAACCAAGTTATCAATATGTTTTGTACCAATTCAGACATGCTCTACATTCAAAATTACGAAAGATGAATAAATTAAATTCTACTTCCACTACTCCACCCATTGCTGGTATTTATAGAATCAAAACAGGGGAAGATCAATTTGCTTGCATTATTGATCGAGTTGCGAACTTCACTATTTCGCGTTTTCACGAGCTCTCAGCGACATCACATGGGGTGCATCATGGGATGCAACACTTAACTCCACCTCCGGACCTTCCGTTTTTGGCCAAATACACCAATTATCTCAAGAAAAAGCTTGCAGCTACCAAAGTCAAGTTTGAAAAGCGGGGAAATCAGGCATTATTTGTCTCTCCAGGTCTCCATGGGCGTTGCCTGTTAATGTGTTTATGAAAGCAGATGGATCTTGGAAACCATGCAGCAATGATGCCCAGTACTTAATGATCCCCATTAGGGATTTTAACGTCAATCCTTTGAGGAAGGGTATGTTTGTAAAATTAATTTGGCAAGGGGATATCATCAAATTCCAATGGCCGAGGAGGACATGCCAATGACCATGTTAATCATATTATTTGGCCTTGATATTGTTATGTGAATGCTAACTAACCTGCCAACGTATAATGGATGGCGTACTTCAAAAATTGCCTTTCTTATTTGTGAACTTGCATGTTATTCTTGGATAGCCAGCTCTTCCCCACCCAAACATTTAGAACTTCTCAGACACGTTTTTTAGGCTCTCCAAGATGCTGGGATGGTTTTCAACCAACAAAATCCTTATTGGACGAGTCAGAGTTGCTTGCTCTTGGGCTTAACCTATTGGCTAGACAAGTGTTGGCCACTAAGAACAAAGTGGGTGCAGTGAGGGATTGTTCACATGATTCCTGGGACGAGACGAGGTATGAATTTGGAGGTTTAGGGATTTCCATTCTTTTCTTACCGCTGGCAGTAAAAAGAACAACGAAATGTTTGGCCGGGTTATGGCTGCTCGGACAAGTTTGGGCCGAAACGTGTTTATTACGTTTAATAGCAATACCATTTTCTCTCTCACGGTTATCATGATTTAGAATCAATACAGAGACACCAAGGCATACATCTCATTGAAAATATTTTTAATGGCTTACTCGCAAGTCCAATCTCTGCATTTCAGATATCAAGTCATTAAAGCAACGGAACTGATTTTCCTCCTCTCGTACTGTCTGAGTGGGCAAAGCAAAAAGCTCCGCCGATTTAACGAGATGATGGTACGGGAAATACAGAAATTTGCCAAGTAAGCCGCAATGGTGCGTCTACACGAGAAACATTCTGTCACAAAGTTTGCCTAACAATTTCGGAAATGTTTGTTATTTTTCTAAATTCATTTTGACTATAACTCATATACCAATTGTTTGGAAACAGAAACCCGACCAATTTTCCAACTTATTATAATCGTGAATAAATGGACAACAGTTCTCCAATACTACCATAAACTATTTAATAGCCAAGCACGGGTGGAAATATGGCAACGATATATAGTCCAAAGGTTATGTCAGAAACATTAACATAAATATAGTAAGAGCATTAACCATGATAAAGACAATTTGGATATTTGGATACTGTTAACATTACAGAGGGCATTGACTAAAAAGAGTTCAGTTTTATCGAACAAATAAGGACCCGCCCACAAGAACAGACGGCATTTGACAGGGAAGGTGATTGTCATGGGCAGCTTTAAAGTAATGAGTCAGTGGGTAGGACTCGATCCGTTGAGATCCGACTGATCTGGCTTTCATGGCTAAAATGGGCGGGCGGGAAATGGACGAAAGAGCAGCCCAAAGTGGCTGGCTGGTCTGGACGCTGGGGTCTCAAGGGTGTACCTATGTACGTAGAGGACCGATCATGGCCGTGTGAGTCGGCCAAGGGCTGACTAAAAACCGGCCAAGAACCTCCAGGTATGGGCCGATGATTCTGTTGTCTCTGATGATCTGATCCAACTTGAATCGGATCAATCTTCTTTGGACGAGGTCAAGGAATCCATCCATCTAGCTTTGGGTTGGCTCGCTCAAGTCTTGCTCACAGTGTAAACGTTACACAGAGTTTTTAAAACGAGTACATAATGGTGCGTCTACACGAGAAACATTCTGTCACAAAGTTTGCCTAATTATTTCGGAAATGTTTGGCATTTGACAAACAGGTCATCTCTGAGCCGTCTACACGTGAAACTGCCCGATCAAAACGGTTTGACAAATATTTTGATGTAGATTTCTAATCAGATGACCTTGCAAGTGATCGTATCATTTCCCAATGGGTCTTTCATTCAATATTTATGTAATGCACAGTAAACAATATTATTAGT
>NC_081444.1:10946320-10947181 GCF_007210705.1 Tigriopus californicus
AAACTGCCCGATCAAAACGGTTTGACAAATATTTTGATGTAGATTTCTAATCAGATGACCTTGCAAGTGATCGTATCATTTCCCAATGGGTCTTTCATTCAATATTTATGTAATGCACTGTAAACTATATTATTAGTATAATGGAAAATAGGGAAAACTGAGGAATGAAATTTGAAAAAAAACACCGATGGGCACTTTCATGATGAGAATGTTTCGCTTTCCAAAAAGGTCCTTTATTTTGCCAATTTCAATCTGTGCGGTCATATGTTGGCTGAAACCGATTACTAATTGAAGGCATGTTTTGCCCTGTTCTATGAACTTTACCATAAGCCACCTGATGATTCACTTTTAATAACATTTTTGCTTTTCGAAAGGTTTTCGAACTTCATTTTGACTATAAATCATAACCCAATTGTTTGGAAACGAAAACCCGACCAATTTTCCAACTCATTATAATCGTAAATATTTGGACAACAGTTCTCCAAGAGTATCATAAACTATTTAACAGCCGAGAATGGGTCGAAATATGACAACGATATATAGTTCAAAGGTCATGTCAGAAACGTTAACACAAATATAGTAAGAGCATTAAACATGATAAAGACAATTTGGATATTTATATGCAGTTAACATTACAGATTGCATTGACTAAAAAGAGTTCAATTTTATAGAACCAATAAGGACCAACCCACAAGAACAAACGTCGTTTCACAGGAAAGGTGATGGTCATGGGCAGCTTTAAAGTGATGACATGCCAGTGGGTAGGACTCGGTCCGTTGAGATCCGACTGATCTGGCTTTCATGGCTAAAATTGGCGGGCGGGAAATGGACGAAAGAGCAGTCAAAAGTGGCTGGCTGGTC
>NC_081444.1:10949295-10971677 GCF_007210705.1 Tigriopus californicus
AAATGACTATCTGATACCGCAGTTCAATGCCTAATAAAGTAATTATTCCAGATATTTGTTACAAAAATGAACAACTTTCTGAAGGATAGCATATTATTTACTCTTACTGGACGGATTACATTTAGCTGTCTTTCAGTTTTTTCTGTGACAATCATGCACAATAATGAAAACTGTGTTACTATTAAACAATATAGATTTACCATTTGTACATGTTGATCTAGATCTTAAACAAGCTTCAACTTTAAAACTGAATAGTGAGAACATTTATTCATAACCTTAGAACATGATTGTCAACCCTGAAGTCAACCACAATTACATTATTGTAACCTTTTATCATAATATTACAAATATGAATATATTAGATGATGACAATGAAGTTAACATTTAGCAAACGCAAAAAAGTGGGTTTTTTTTTCTCAATTCTAAGTTATGACCAATGTCCTTATCGAAGGTTTCTATTTCCAGTCAAGAGGCGTTGGTTGTTAGGGCAAAAAGAATTTTTTCATACTCATATGCGTTTATTATGATTGGCACAATTTCAAAGGAATAATTTAATTGGCACTTTGATGTCCTTTCACTGATCTTTTTACTTTGGTGTTTGCAAATTATTGTGGTTCTACTCTCCAAACACACAATACATAGATAGTACAAACAGTTGGAGCTCTTGGATTGGATCTGTCAGGCCTGAGTAGCAATTGCGACCTGGACATGTGAAGAAAGTGAAGAAACAGACTTGGTTTTTAACTCTCGTTGTCACTAAAGGCATATTGCATTTTGAACATCCCGGCGCATTAGTTTAATCAGAATACGGGGTATTATAAAACTTTAAGGTGTCACAGTTCACATGTACGTTAGAGGGTAATTAGTCTGATCAAATATTATTTACCTTTTTCTTTTTAAATGCTGCGAGTAGTTCGTATGTTTCAACTGTTTGCAAGATTTCCAAATATTGTGCGACTATTATAATAACCTTGGCCACTACCAAGAAAAATTGAAATGTTTTGTTTTTTTCATAGATGGCTCTTTTGTCGTTGGTGAAAAGATAAAGATGCCCTTAGTGAAATGCGCTGCCATCTATTATGGTAGAATGGCAAGAACCATGGAGGCAGAGGTCTCTCCGATTGTCATTGTATGTATACCTCTGTCGGCTTTAGTTTCATATCAAAACCTGTCTGTAACGCTTATTTTGGCCATACCCTCCGAACATTTCATCCTCCATCCTTTCAAACGGACTTTCAGAGTCCGATTTTGGTACTTTAGCTGCTTGATTTTCGATGGGCAGTGTTGCGTTGAACGGACTCATCAAATGCTATGGCTCTGTATTTAGAAGAGTACGACATTGAGCTCAGCGTACCATAGCAGTTGAATTTTGAACCTTCAATCCTGTTCCAAAACAATGCGTTCAAATGCGTCCCATATCCAAACCAAACTCATTAAGATACAAATATGTAGTTCTAGGAGTTATACACGGCTTTAGCTACCCTTCAGGTACCCTTAAACGTACTTTAAACTAGTCATATACCATTTAATTGGCTAATTTCTACATTTTTTGATTGAAAAACACATAATTAAAATCTGGTATTGCTGTGATTGCAATTAATGATGCCTCCAAAGTAATTTCAGTCTTAAAACTACCCCTTAAAGCACATAGATGTGTTTAGTTTGGCTCTGGGACGCATTTAAACTCTTTGTTTTGGAGCAAAAATGAAGGTTCAAACTTCAACCGCTATGGTGAACTGACCTCACTGTCGTACTTTTCTAAATACAGAGTACTAATCAAAGCCATCCTTGACACTGTGAGAAATGCCAAGAAAATCATGGGGCTTTTTTACCACCGCCTGACATGCAACCTATTTTAGTCTGGGTTGGTTATATGAGAAGGAATTGAGTATAATGATATTGAAACTATGTTGGGCCAGTAATAGGATAGGTGAAGTAACCCAAGTTTGAATCTCCATCCATCAAATTTGACAAGCACTGCCTACTATCTTGGTGAATTAATTTGAATGGACTTTTTCTATTTTGTAAATGTGGAATTGTGGTGCAGCTTTCAAAAATCATTAACCATCACTGCTAGAACAAAATGTCTACAAAACTCCCCCACAAACCGACAAACTATGGGCCATTGTTCCTCTTGGCCTCTGGCTGGCTAGGCTTGGTCTGGTTATTTTGAAAAGTAGCAAAGTTGAGGGGGGGGGGCTTCATGAAAATGTCAGGGAGGTGGAAAAAGAGAACCCATTCATTGGCTTCATGACTACAATTTGTTACTTTGTTTTCAGCTTGGCACAACTGACCATAGTAGGTGCCTAAAACCAAGCGGAAAAGATGGCATTAGAGTTTCCATCCAACGTAATGCCACGTTTTTGAAATCACGCAACTAAAGTACCAAAATCGGACTCTGAAAGTCCGTTTGATCCATCCTTTCATGGAGGCTACTGTTGATCATTTCCAACAATCATGGCCCAAATGTTATCTTTTTAACCGCTTGCGATGCTGATTGCATAACGATTGGCTTTGGAAATCCCGGATCATGAAAGGGATCACATTTTCGTTGTCTACAAGATAACAAAGCCTCAATTCACTTTCAGCGTGTACTTGGATGTTCCTGGCAACCACAAACACCAATAATGTTTTGGAACTTTACATGATCTTACCCCGCTCGTAAATTTTATTCAGTCTTATATTTGGTATTCACTTCTTTATACGGTCATTTTGCATCACCTGTTAAGCTCAAAAATATATTTTGTCAGCTGGAAACTTTAGTCAAAGAAAAACACGAGTTTCAAAGAATTCTTCCAGCTTGTAGAGAAAATAAGGCATGCTGCTTCCTATAATGTGATAGCTCCAAATGTGGATTAACAATCTGTTAACACGGCCTATTGTAGGTTTTTTTTGTTTCATTGTTTCAAAGGAAACATCTTTTAGTTTTTAGCTTTTTGGAATGAATGAGCAAAGCATTAAAAAAATCAAGACAGTAGACAAGAAATGATTCATAATGATTGATCTCTCAAAAATTTTCAACTTTTCTTTTTTCATCTTCTTTCTGCATTGGCCTTTTAAAAAAATGGCACACCGCTTTGTATTGAGTTTTGAGAGGAAAATTCAGTATCCTTTGATTCAACATGCACCATTTCAATTGGAATTTATCTATCCAGTTTGTCATTTTCTTTCTTTTCTGTTTCTGGCAATCTTTTCTTAAACATACTTAATAAATGTCTTTTCTGCGAGAATCCAAAAGATACTAAAAGCTGAAAATAATTGAACAATAAGGAAGAAAACCAAGTCCAGTGTTTATCGCACTGACTTGAGTGAGAGTGATCCAGATTTGATTCTCCTCCCCAACCTTTGATCAAACGAACCAATCCCTTTATTAGTATTGAGTAATACTATCAAAAGCAAGAAACTTGCAGACGCCAATCACACCCACAGACGGAGAGCCAATCTGACACGGACAAGACAGTGTTGATTGCAAATGAATTCCGCTAGCCGGGGAAGATTCTCCCCTCTTATCATAACACCCATCAAAAAAAAAATATGCAGAATATATCAACCTCTCAAACCAAGATAAAGTGAGTACAAGCTGAATGAATCATTTTGAATGAATCACAAGTCAGAAGAGATACTAATTTGGCAAAGCATTGCTATTATCAGCGAGTCAATAAGGAAAAGAAGATGAGGAAGTAAGCGTACGACCATAAGTTTATATCAAGAATGATCTCCCGTAGTTGTCTTTATCGTAGAAAAAATCTTGATCAGTTTTGCTTTACCTTTCAGAAGCTCGGACTGGGAAAGATCACTTGGAACTGACAGTAAAACTTGTCACAATATTCTAGTTCCAACCAAAGCATAAAATGAGGTGATCTTTCGAGCTAATAGATGGTAGACTGCATTTGGCTTATACCCTCCTGCATACTTTTGATACTCAACCCATTTCTTACCCACAGGGACTTATTGTGTCTTAATTTCACTCTCTCTTGGAACTCTTAGAGGAGTGCTTTTGCAGACTAAACATTTGGAATGTAATATAACTTCTTTTGTCGAGAAATGACCAATTTGGAGCCATGCATCCCAATCTGTTGTGTTGAATGTTACTCGTAATGAGCACTTGCACCCTTCAGATATATGGAGGTTTTCGGTGCACATTTTTAAAATTTGCTTGCTTATACTGGAACCATTCAAACGTATTCATACAGCTAAGTGTACTTACATGGCTCAAGGTATGCTGGCAAACCTATTTGTAATTACCTGAGTGCACTCCAAGAAATTATCAAATATTCCTTTAACCTGTATATGGCAATTTTTTCGCCATGGATGGCTAGTTTTTATCATTGACATGGATGGTTTGCATCAAACCTTTCGCCTTGCCTTGGCTTGGAAGTGGCTTTTTACCACCTGAAGTTGAGAAGATATCTCATCTTGTGCGCAGGTTTAAGAGTTCAAGGACCCAATTCAAGTATCACAAGTGTCACACATCTCACTATCCAACCCACAAGCTCATGTTCTAGTTTTGACCGGATAGGCATTCAAGAATTTTCTGTCAGGGTTTCCTGGTGGCCAAGGTTCATTTCATATCTGGACTGTGTATGCATAAAAAGGTGCCCAAGCAGATTGACTGGGAAGAGGGAGAGAATGTGGGTCACAGCAGGTTTCGTTTGGGAAATATTCAGGAGTACAATGATTATTGAGTTGAAAATATTTATTAGAAATTCATGTTCCCCATTGGTTGAAAATTGGGTTGTCAAGTTAAACGTATAAATCAGGGAGAGCACACTCGCCCTAATCAAGTCAATGGCGACATGTGTTACTCGAGATAAGGCCACGTTATTCCTTGTCAACGGCAGCTGACCCTCGTTCAATAATGGTTGGGACGAGTGCACTCTCCCTCGTATAAATACTTTATCCGAAATCCATCTTTACAAAAGATTAAACACGGTGTTGCAGTCTATCCTGAATGTTATTGACTTTGTACTCCTCAGCTGGCTTCATACCCTACACTCGCATTGGAATCTGATCCAACTGGAATTCTTCCGGCAGATCTTCTTGGCTCAACGGTTGGCCATTCATAAATTTGCCCGAATAGATGGTATTGCCTTCTTCATTGACCACCACAATATTCCCATGGGGTCGTCCCATTCGATAGGTGCCTGACATTGTGTTGCCCGTGGCGGATTTCCAAGAGATCTCGCCATGAAGGATGCCATTGCGAAAGTCCCCAGTGATCTCTTCGCCATTTTTTCGGGCAATTTTGACTTGTCCATGCGGATGGTGGTTGTGAAATAATCCAAGAATCACATCCCCGTTCTTGAACTCCATGATGCCTTGAGCTACAGCATGGCCGTCGACGAAATCCGCATCCAGACGCTCTCCGTTGGGACCGAACCAGGTGCCATTACCATTGGGAACCCCGTCTCTGTATCCACCTTGATATTCTGTCAAAAATCCCGCGTGAAAGAGCTTAATCCTACACATGAGACAGATGCCTGCACAATGAACATCAGTTCAGTTTTAGCTTTAATCAACTGGCATGAGAAACTGTGTTTTCAGGTAAAAAATGGACTTTTATTTTGGTCTAAGAGGAAGAGACTCTTTCAAAAAGTTCTGTAGTCTGTAAGTTTTTTTTCTTTTCTTTACCAAGTGTTTCAAAATTGCTCAACTTGTGGGATTAAGCTCTTTTCATGCCTAGATCTCCGGAGCTGTTGTAGTATTGTCCGATGCCATCCGGTTTGCCGTATTCATCCACAGAACCGATGTAATACGAGCCATCGCCGTAATTGTAACGAAGGCCTTCGGATGAGTCCAGAGTGGCTGTTAGCACGAGGCACATGAATAATGTTGTCACAACGAAACACATGATAGTCGCACAAGTCCAGTTTGTCTGTAATTGAGGAAGAAGCACAATAGAAGCAAGCAACACGACCAATTTGCAATTACTACAGTTGAACAGCCAGGGTACTAGTTCACATTGGCGGAGGTGCGTGTTGGATCGACTTATTTAGATCGAACGAGAAGAGCAATTATGACCACGTTGTATCTTGATCCCTCATATTCAATCAAAGAATCTGGCTGGCTGGCTGGCTGGCTGATGGCTGAACAATGGCTATTCTTAGAGCTTGAAATGTAATCCCACAACGTTTCTTGTTCTCTCTCAGTCGTCAGAGAAACACTTGACGATTGACATGATTTGAAGACCATCCGATATTCTTTTTCCTTCTCCTCATCCGCCGTGGAGGAGGCCGTGGAGAAGTAGCACCATAGCACCAGGTCCGAGATCATTCAAGATTTTGTGGTCGCCGACATCACCCAAGATTTTGGCGCTTCGACTTGTTCTCTGGTCAGTGTACTTGTGTCGTATGGCAGCTCACTCTCGATTCATCCATCTATCCATCCATCCATCCATGCATCCATCCATCCATTCTATTCCATCCAGCCCACAACGCGATCTACTGGCACACTACTGTACACTTGAGCGCCTTAAGTTTGGACCCTGAAATGCTCGACCACTCACTCCATTTCGAATAGGCAACGCTCTCGATAGGATTTGGTTGATGCATTCTTTGATCTGCTCTAATTTGCTAGGTTTCGCCGACGAGTCACATCTTTCAGGAACACGGGAAAGGATTAATTCCAATTGGAAATTGTATTTAAGAATGTCTAAAAAAATTGGAAAGTAAGGGCAAAACAATTGAAGGTACTGAAGTTTGAAAATTAACATCTTTGACTGAGTAATTTCTGTAAGAGAGATCCGCTAGAAGAAACAGACCCTCATTTTTTCTCCGTGGAGGAAACTACGTCAACCATTGCTCCACTTCACATCTCCTTCTTTTATGTTTTGAAAACCTACCTTGAGTTTTGCACAATTTTTGTTTTGTCACTTGAATGCCATCGTTTGATTCTTTTTTATGAATTCGCCAGACATAAAGATATGCAACTGTTGTGAGGGAACTGCAAATTCTAAAATGGCGTCATAAATTGTAAGACACTCTGTTCCACAACGACAAAATATACCACAGATGGGATAAGTTTTGGTGACCCTTTCTGCCCACCATATTGATGTCTAGCCGGCCCCCAAACAACTTGTTTTTTTATTGTTACTACAAACATTTGAGTACAAACCTTGCCCATTGTAAACAGCCCCAAAAGTTTAGAGGTGACATTTGATAACGGGCACAAAGAAGGCAATAAATCTATTATCAATGACGAGCGATCGAGGACAAAAAATACTGTTCGTTTTTCCCTCCAACCAGTTTTGACTCTGGTCAATAAGATTGGGCTCCTTATTCACATATACTTGCGATGCTTGGACCATGGTGATTGAGTTTTTCACTGGTAGAAACATTTCAGATTGAAGATGCGATTAGCTAGTGCTTCAGCTAAATTTATTTATATGAACTAAAACGCTTAAAAGGGTCTGGAGACTTGCAATCTGACGTAGACAATTACTGTTTTTTCCTGTTCAGCGTTTCTTTCATGGACAAGTGATGATGATCCAGCAACCCCCTTTTCTTAGATAATGAAATTCCGCCTATAATACTGCCAGTGGATGAAATGCCCAAGTCAAGGTAGAGCATGTACAGTTTGTGTCTATGTACTGTAGGGAATAAACAGTTTCTAAAGATGGCACGAGGAGAATGTCCTTGTGAGCAGTTAGTACCTCCATCCACCGAAACCATGTTTCTCGAACTCGCCGTTTGGGTCCATCCACGAAATGTCAGACCATTCTACCCCCCAACCCACCGCCATCTTGCCAACCAATGATGCTCGACTGTCTGAATTTGACCATGGACTCTTGAGTGAGTGAGTTGGTGGTACGGTAGATGAGAAATGCTCGGCGTACTAGTTCTTTAACACGTGAGGCATGGCCAAGAGTTCCTCCAAGCAATGTTCCTCCTCCTTCGGGCTGTAATGGTCTCTGTCGGGATAAAGGCCATAGGTCAATGAGGACCTCTCACTTTCAAATCGGAAGATGTTTCTAGAAGTTCCTCCGTCCTGTTTTGGACTGTGGATGAACAAGATGGCATATCCAAACCGAAAAACGAAACAGGATTTTTCCTCCGCTTTGTCAAATCGATGCATCACAGGTAGAGTGTGAGCATGAACCTAGGAACACATGCACATGTAGTAGGTACATGTATAAGTTATGTGTTCTGTGCGGCTGCATCAAGTGGAATCACAGAAGGAGGCAAATAGCCAATGTGGAGCCATTCTCTATGAATTCAGAGCCACGAATGTACATGTCTCAGTAGAAACCGTAACGGACGTTCCAGGAAGTATCAATGTTTAGTTCAAGTCATATTGTAGTCAACCAAGTTGTAGTCAGCCAACGCCGCAGTTCTCCACATATCGCAAGTTTGAATTCAAAATATGGAGTTCGAAGAGAGATTGCAAACTCCCAGCATTAGTTTAAATGGCTCTTGAAGGCATAGCTTGACTCGGGTAAAGACTTGCGGGCGATTACCCGCAATTGCCTCTTTTTAAGCAAGTCAATCGCAATTTGCGCCTTGGGAATTTGCCAGATTCCGCACAATAGTCTGATCGCTTAGCAATGAATAATGATTAGGGTTTGGACCGATTCTAGCCGGGAAAGACAGTCATTTCTCACGGCAAAGCGCAGAGCACAGCAAGAACAACACTTCTGAACAACACGTCGACCACTGACGTTCGTCCTCGTGTTGGTAGGTTTGCCTAGCTAGCATTTGGTGGTCAAATGACAATAAATGAAGATACTTGGCAATTATCCAAAAAATGTGGTCGATGCGTCCGATTCCTGCCAGACTCACAAAATTTATGATCAATGACTCCAATGACTTGAATAACTGAATTACAAACTACTTCATCCAAGCGTCAAGGTAACATCCGAGCTGAGAGATGGGACGTTGTGAGGGTTCGAATTTGGCAGTTACCGCTCACCTTTTCACAAACTGAAGAGGATGTGTACAAATGGAGACGGGGACTTGACATATGGACAATTTATTTTGTAAATCGATGGTTTTGGGGGGTGATAAATAGGTGCTCACTGAACGGAAACTTGACCAACAACAAAAAGGTGCTTGTGTACTTGGGACGGTGCGAGTAACATGCCAACAAGTTTTTGAATAAACTCAGCAGGAACAAAATTATCCTCGATACGGATGAGGTGTTGGAGTAGCATAGGGTGCATAATGTGGGTTGTATGGGCTTTGAGGCAAGGGCCTCAGGCTTCTGACATCCGCATAGGGCTCCTCAAAGTGTCGAGGAGGAGCCAGAGCGATATGACTAAGATGATGGGGCTTATGCTTGTGAGCGGGAATGATGGCCGATGGGGGATGGTGAGGTAGTGGGGGCGGGACACCAAGGCTGGGACCATGGGGAACCGCTGACGGCGAGTGATGAGCGTAGGGGGTGGGTGAGGGATGATGCAGCGGTTGGTAAGGAGACGGGTGATGAGGATAAGGCGTCGGCGAAGGTGAAGGATGGTAAGGAGTCGGTTTATAACCGGGATAGGGGCTTGGTTGAGGGTGGTGCCCATGAGGCGCTGGTGTTGGCTGACCATGAGGATGATGCAATGATTCATAAAGAGGATGATGTGGGTACTTTAGGTGAGATTTTGGAAGAAGACCATGAGCTTTAGGTCGATTAGGCATGGTGTGTACATGGTGTGAAGGTACCAAAGTCACATGATCCTCGACATGATGAAACGGGCCAGCCGTTGAATGGGACAAAACATGAGCGTGAGGGGTAGGAGTTGGATGAGGCGTTGGAACTAAAGGCTCATGGTGGATATTGGGAAGGTGGTGAGGATCATGCGGGTGAGCGTGATGGTCATGGGGGACTCTATGATGGGGATCAGCGTGATGGGCTTCATGGGGACGATGAGTTGGGGAATGCGGATCGTAAGGGTTGTGCAGATTATGATGCAAATGCGGATCTTCATGGGGATGAATGTGTTGATGATCGTGAATTGGTTGATGTGGATCAGGATGACGTGGATGATGTGGATGGTGTGGATCAGCATGATGTGGATCAGGATGATATGGATCAGGATGATATGGATCAGGATGATGTGGATCAGGATGATGTGGATCAGGATGATGTGGATGATGTGGATCAGGATGATGTGGATGGTGTGAATCAGCATGATGTAGATCAGTATGATGTGGATCAGTATGATGTGGATCCGGATGATGCAGATCAGAATGATACGGATCAGGATGATGTGGAGCAGGATGATGTGGATGGTGTGGATCAGCATGATGTGGATGGTGTGGATCAGCATGATGTGGATGATCATGAACGGGATGAGGAGGTGAAGGGTGAAAATGATCATGGTGATGTTTTTCCTCGGGATGCTCGTAATGATCATGAATTTGAAGAGATGGGCCATAGTCGGGATCCAGAGAATGGTGAGGATGAGGCTCTGCATAATCAGGTTCGGGATGAGGATGATGGGGTGATGGAGTAGTACTAACATGATGGTCATCATGATGCCCTTGATGTGTTGGGTGAGCTATTCCATGATGGGGCTCGTGGTGGGGAATGGGCGTGGTATGGCCAGGGCCATGATGTTGAACTGGATGAGTAGGGTGGTGAGCTTCATGGTGGGGATTTGGTGTGGTGTGAGGCTCCCCATGATGTTCAACATGGACAGTACTAGGAGTCGTATGGTGATGAGACTGCTCGTCTGGGTGAAGTAATTGTCCGTGGATATCCAAGACTGGATGGTCGGAATACGGAGGGTGCGAATGGGGTTGGTCGAAACCCGGATGAATGGCAAGCAATGGATGAGCTCCCAAAGGGTGAGTGTGGGTCTCGGGGTTGGCCAAAAGAATATCAGCCTCGGTCAAGGCATGTGGATCTAGATTGGGAATGTTCGCCAAGATTTCTGGGATATGAGCCGGCAAAGGGGTAACGGTCACAATTTGATGTGGGGATGACGTTGGTCCAACAATTGGAAACCCGTGTTCCAAATTTAAAGGCACTGGTCCAACCACAGCCAATGGCGTGGTTTCTGATCCTTCTATGGTTGGATGCTCCACCTCATGGATGGCATGGTGGGCTAAAGGAGTGGAATGGAGTTCAGCAGGAACTGGGGTAACTGGATGTACGTCTGCAACATGGGGAACAGTGTGAGGAAATGGAGGGGGAGATTCAGCCAAGGGAACGATATTCGCATGCGCAGGAATGGTTTCCACGACAGCTTGAAAACCATGCTCACTATCAGCTGTGTAGGTCACCGTCCTTATACTACCATCCGAGTCCACAAAAGAGTATTGACCACGAACCACATCACCATCGCGGCTTTCTGTGTGCGTCTTTTGGTCACCCGTGACCGGGTCACTGACGCCATAGTTGTACTCGAATTTGGGACGGGACTTGTCATGCGTCTGAACGGGCGAGACATGTACTATTTTGGTCTCACCTGACACTGTCGGTGAGGAATGCTCATGATGTGGGATGGGGGTGGCGGGTCCCACAGGCACCACCGGGGTGGCCAATGGGATGGCAGCACTGAGCTCCAAGGCGTCCAACTCATTCACCTCGGGAAAGTCTGGATAAGCCAGTTTCTCATCTTGAGATTTGGATTCGGACTCAGCCAATGTCCAAGTCCCAAAGACTAACACTGCAATCGAAATAACCAGGAGCGACCTCATGGTTGAATTGGCTAGATCAGACTGATCCTATTTCGGTCGTGACTCACTCACTAATAGACTTTCAAGAGTATTTGTGACTGAATCAAAAAACGGCCCGCTCCACAATTGTTCATATTAATGAGAGACAGTCAGTTTGTCAAGCCAAGAATGCGTCGCTTTGCGTATATCATCCAAGGTCCTTTGCTTCCGACACAAATGCACTGGAAGTAACCTCCCCTCCATAATCCCAACCATCTTTAGCGATTGTTTCCGTTGTTGACGAATCAAAGGCAGGAGTGTAGTGCGAAGTGTCGCTTTTTCCGTTTCAATTCAGCATTGCCCGCTCGTTCCACATTGGTCATCATCCTCACTCAGTCTTGCCAGTTACGACACGTGGTTTCAAACAAAACCTAGCCCCTACATACATCGGCACCGGACTACAATGCGTGTCTGATCAGTGATCATGCAATTATCAGACATTGGCACGGTTCTAGAGTCCCTTAATGTTAGTTATATTGAATCCCTATCACACACTCTTATCAGGATCGTATGGCTGATCCCAGTTATTCAACGAGCCAAATTGGAAGAGCTTACAACGATCTCTTGCCTATGAAAAAGTTGCTAATCAATGCTATTTTCAATGAGGAGCGTGCTCTCATTGTCCACATTACATTTTTCCGAATATTTTCGAAGATGAGTTATGAAACGTATTTTTGTGTGTGTCTCTGTGGTATTTCATGGTTGGTCAATTGCTTGCGGTCGTCAGAAATTGAAATGAGAGAGATGTACATAAAACAGGAAATTAAAGCCGATCGAAGTGGATTTGCATGTCAAAACGGAAGAAGAAATGATCACAATTACTACTCCTGTTGTTGTTGTTGTTGTTGTTGTTACTGTAGTTGTTGCTGTTCCTGCCTGCCGTTTTTGTCAGAATCATCCTCGTTATTACTCGGGCCCTGCTGGTTGGTCGTCTTGACCTTCCACGACTAAATTGGACCTCACCTTGACTAGATTGGTTGACGTTCTACATTTGGGATTAAAGGAACCTCCATTGCGGTTTCCTTTCACGCCACAATTTGTCGTGAGAAATCGGATTACGAGTATGCAATACGCACATTTGCTTCTAGGGACAACGATTTACTTGATCGGTCCTAGCATTATGAACTAGGGGCAAAAAAGACGGAAGAAAACTAATTTCTTACACATTTTAACCAATGAAGGAGAGCAATGTTCGATGGAAAATTTCGCACAAGGTCAAAATGGCGCACAATAAAACAAACTACTACAAGAATGTCAGCCAAACAAATGCGTTTCCGCTCGTTTTTGACCAGGAATGCGAGACAGCAAATTGATTCAAGGCAACGCCGTCATTGCTCACAAGTCACAATGCAATGATGAATATAAAGTGGAAATGAATATCATCAAACCAAAGCCATTTTTATGCTAGAGTTCCTTTCATTGTCATTGGTTTGGTTTCTTTATTATTTACAAAAACTTGATTCCAACACAATGACTTTGAGACTTTTCCAATTTGAATGATTTAGTGAATGTTTTTTTCAAAACTACAAAGTCAACAATAAAGCAAGTTCAAGAAAGCCAGCCTTCTCAGCAGGAAGAGTCAAAAGAGGCATAGGAAGGTAGATGATCTATTATATGATCAACCACTTGCCATTTGATATAAGTTAATGTTCTTCCTCTTCACTTGGATTAAAATCTACTTCAATAACCAATCCTTGATAAGCGCTGAGTAGAATTTCGTTCAACTCAATGGATGATCTGAAATGAAGGAACACCCAAAAATTGTATTTGAAATCTTTTACATTTCCCCGCGCTAGATAGAGCTCACCCCATCTCGTAATTTGCTTCCTCGACAACATCTGACGAGGTGACTAATCTGACTGTTCCTTCATTGGGCACTCCTGGCATCACTGAATGGATGTCCACTTCGATATCATCGAATTCGTGGATGTTAACAACCACCAACAAGCCAATTTTGGTGTCTTCTTCCATTCTGGAAAAGTGGAAAACGCCAGCGTTATTGATTGCAAAACTTTTTGGGAGAGTTCCAATACAATTTTTGCATTTTCCAAGACATGACCACATTGTCAAAATGTGAAACTGACAAGTAGAAGAACTCGATAGATCTTATCACACGTTGCTGGACTTTACCACCTACTTTTTGCTACTTTCGGTAAACGTATATGTACATGTTCTACTGGACCAATTTGTCAGAGGAAACAAATCCTATTGGATAAATAAATTGTAATTGATGCTTGCCTGAGAAATGAAAATATGTTCTTATCGTGGTAGGGATAAAACACTTCTCCATGATAAATCGGATCCTCTTGTCTAATCTTCAAAAGATTCTTGAAGAAATGGAGCTTGGAATTTTCTTTTCCCATTTCGATTTCGACATTCACATCGAGATACTTTGAAGAAAGCGGCAGCCAAGGTTCAGAATCGCTAAACCCACCGTATGTGTCATTTTTCCACTTTATTGCACGTATGAAAGAGGTTATTTAGTAAGTTCCATCCAAGCTCCGTGTCCACTGAACAAACGTTTGTACCTGCATGGGAGCTCGTCCAGGATCCCTGGAACGCTGGGGGAAATCAATGCACTCCGAACCGTAAGGTGGGATGGCATAGGGATCCTGTGTTTGTTCACATGTGATGGCATCGCTATCGGACATGCCAATTTCATCTCCATAATAGATCATCATCGTCCCCGGGAGCAACATGGTTATCATCATGCCCACTTCATTTAGGTAATCAGGCATACGACTCGAGTCTAGGAGTGGAGCAAGAACTTTCAGGATTTTTTTTTTCGGACTACCTTGCCCCTAGTGGGAATGGGTTTTCTATTTAAGTTTCAATTCTGATAATCATCTTTCAACGAATTAAAGTTGTCGGATCTGGCTAGCCTTGAACGTAGGGTTGATGGAGTTTTAGTCAAAAAATTGTCCAAGTCTGACTTGAAAGAAGCTACCGAATCAACAAGGCCTACTTATTCCCTACGAATATTAGAGGGAAGCAAATTAAACAATGAAGGAGCCCGAGAAAGAAGAGAAGTGTACTTCATTGTTCGAACTAGTCTGGATTCTCGAGGTCAGGTCACTAAATCCTGGGTTGGGACAAAGCTCATGAAAGACGTACGGTATCGGATACCTTTCGAACCTTCTCTGAGTACCGTACAGTTCCAAACTTTCCAGCCTCTCTTGAAAGTTTGATTCCGACTCCGGGGTTTGAACCCACGACAGTTGGGGAAAAGATTCTTGCCTTCTTCGTATTGTCTTGAGACAGATTTCTAGACACTGGATGTCGGACGACCGACCACTCGGTTGGCTAAACAGTAAAATAAACCGGTTTGTGATCGATTCCCAGGAGACCATCCAGTGAAATGTTTTCCCTGCACAGTGGTCGGTCGTCCGACATCAAGGGTCTAGAAATCTATGGACAGATCGGCTACATATGTTCTGCCTAAATCTTTTGATCAGAATATTTTTAGCTAATTGAATTTTGATAAAATCGTCCGGATTGGAACGAGCAAAATTCGCTCTTTTATAATAAGGCGTCGTGTAAAAAAAATGACTCTCACCTTCGTCAGCAACGGCAAATTTGTCATGATTGTCCATTTCCCAGGATAACAAGGCATTGGCCCGTTTCTCCACCTCTTCCTGAGGAATGGCAGCTATGTAATCTTGGACTGATTGGTGAACATCATCGCCTGATAAATTGGGATTTCTGAGGAGTGGGGCAATTATATATTATTCTATTATGTCATCTCCCCAGTTCTGGACAGAATAATGTATCGATCCCACGATGGAACTGGGCGAATCCTTACGATATGACATTAGCATTGAAGGTTCTTTTTGAGAACTAAAATATTCGGTTGTTTACGGGAGAAAACGGGTGAAGTATTTTATTCAACCCAAAATGATTCCCCCTGTAAGCTTCAGTTCAATATTTACCTTGGGGAAAAGTTCGATTTTCAAGAAAAATGACGAATCTTTTGCAACTCAAATATTCTTACTTCCATGGGAGAATACCCAGATTGAATGGAATCACATTTCCCCGCTCAAGAGTGGCATTCCGATAAGTCTCTTGCCATTTCATCAGATTTTCCGTTTGCAACATTTCCACGAGGAACAATCTGGATAAAAAGGGGAAGGAGATCATTGTTTGAGAGCTAAGCGTGATATTTTGGATCTATTCGGGTACAATTCTTGTTGAAAAACTGTTGTTCAAACGACAGTCGTTCAGTAACTGAACCCACTAAAATTGTGATTGATCTGATGTCATACGATTAAAGCCTTTAGTTTCTTACTGTGCGTTTTAATCATTTAAAAAAACCACACATAACATTGTACAAAGTTCAATTGGAACGTTAATCGCTTTTGCGTGCCAATAAATGATCTTCAATTTTGGATATCACTTGTGAAACTAATATCGAAGAAAGCTCCCACAACCACGATTGCACTAGGATAGCCAATATGAAAAAATAATTGTATCCAACACACAATGGTCGGGTAAAGTAGTTTTAAAATATGCCTCTCTGTCTCTCGCTCCCATCTCTGTTCCAGGATAGTGTCCATTTCGAAATTGGCCTTTCCGCTTGCCAATAACGATAATTGGTTTTCAAGTGCTAGGGAGAGAGAGTTGGAATCCAATTACCTTTTTGTACCATCCGCATCGGCCAAGACTTCGGCAATGTCCCTCAATTCGTCTAGAAACTCCAAAGTGGCTTCCACGTCGGATTTGATAACTTCAGTGGTTTGGTCGGAGTCATCCTCAAAAAGCAAATTAAATGCACCAATGCGGACCCCGAAAATGGGGGATTTGCTCAGCCAGAACTTGAATATCTCCTGTAAATGCAGGAAATTCAAATTGACTTTTCATGGCGTCAAGGGACAGATGTGTAGCTACGTACACACGGTGGTTATATTTTCTTGTTAAGTGTTTGCTCAAATGCCAAGACATCTAAATATGTCTTTCTTTGTCAAAGAGACAAAAGGAACAACTTCTGCGAAATACACATTCTTAAAAGTAGCTACGATAAGTGTGTTAAATCACTTTTTTTGGTTTGGTTTTTCACTAAAAGTACATTAAAATGTATCATTGTCAAAAAAGTGTAGTCAATCAGAATTAAACGTATTCTTGGTTATGTATTGACGTACAAGATTCATAAACACAAATTTTTGCGGATGCTTAGTAATTACAACTTGAAAGTTGCGTTTTACACCTTAAAAGATCGAAAAACGGCCTAATTATGTTTCAAGTTATTTCCAAGGCATATCATTGTCTTTTTTGATGACACGAAAAGAAACAATATTTTCCCAGTTTCTTTAAAAGTAGCCAAAAATGTCACTTAAAACTTACAAAAGATGGAAAATTGCCTTTCATTTTACTTAAGTGCCAAAAGCTACACTATCCCATCATGTCCCTAAAATATTTGAACGATGCATGTCTCAGTTTAATTTTTAAATTTGTCACTTTTTGCAGTAATTGATTTCTACGTACTAGCGATGTTTTTATCCAAGGATATTAGAATTTTGTCAAATTCAAAAAGTCTTGGCATTTGCACAAAAACTTCATCAGTGTTATGGGTACCACCGTGTCCAGTGATTTACAGAAGAAATCAATTCACCTTAATCTCGGTTCTGACGTCTTCATTATCCAGATTCAGGTCTGGCATGTCGGGGAGTAGAGTATGAAGGTAATATTGCTTGCGAGTAGCATCCCAGGACCAAGCAGGGAGGTTGGGAACGCTGGTCATCTGCGGCGATAAAAAAGTGATACCTACTGCATGTGAGCTTAATCTGGTAGGTCGAGATTCATTTCTCGTGATAGATAAGCTTGTTATGCAGGTAGCAATTGTGGTGGAATGAATCAACGTGATTCAGGCCTGAAGACCAATCATTGATTCCTGTGGACCTGACAAATTATTCCCCAAAGCCAATGTTCCAACGCTACAGACGTTACGCGAAAGCTCATACTTTTTGGCTTCCTCACCCTATGTATTGTCGAAGCAACTGAAATAGACCACTGACGACTTTTTTCGTTGAAAGAACGGTAAGGTTATTCGTAATTGGTGTGGGTAGTTGAGCAGTTGGTACTTGGAGAACATTGAGATTGGCCACCTATCGAAAAGAGAGATTTGCTTCCAAGAGCACCTGATAATCACTTGAGTTCTCCCTTCTACGAGGAAAGGTTCCAGATTCTCTAGCTTTTGTGAAACAGATTTGTTGAAATCTTCAGTTCCAAATCATAAAACAGTAAAAAAAAGCGAAAACTGAAAGAATAATTCATTCCTTGATACTAGACTACTCACCCATGCATTAGGTGGTTTGGGATCTTCTCCAGGACTCTCCCAATTGGAGGCATTCCGCCAGATGTAATAATCTTTGTACTTCCCTTGTCCCTCATTATTCCAAGAAATGCTCTTTTCGAACCATTCATGCTTCTTCGAAGTGTGGTTGGGCACAAAGTCCACAATCAGTTTAAGACCTATAAAAACGCAAGATTTGCCTCAAGTTTTCACCGTAAAAGACCCTAAAGAATCTTACTGAAGCCAAAAGCTTTTTTCTGACATGGAATTGCACTTCGTACAAAGTACAAGAGTTAATATTATACTGCCTCCCTTTTTCCCATAGAGACGCAACAGGATATGATGCAAGTGATGAAGACCATTATTTCACTGTCTGTCTACCTTTTTCGTCAAGACTGTGGAGGAGTGCATCCAAATCCTTATTCGTTCCAAATATCGGATCCACTGCCATATGGTTCACCACATCATATCCCATGTCAACACCCCCGAATTCATAGAAGGCCGACAGAAACACACTGTCCACCCCTAAGTCCACAATGTAGTCCAATTTGTCGCCAATACCTTTAAAAAAGTTTTTTTTAAATATGCAAATGAGAACTAAATGTTTGATAAAGGAACAAAAAACCTCAAAACGAGTCGCTTAACACCTCCTCCTTTGGTTGAAAAAATAAATCCAGCACAAATATTTCAAGAAATAACTGCTACACAGAGGAGATATACGTAATCTATATTTCAAAAACTCAGCGCCACGGATAACGTAAAATGACACTACCAACCTGCTTCACCAGACAACATACAACAAAAAATTCACGGAAGAATTCAACACGATCAAGGTATGGGATAAATGATGGATGTGGAGTAGCCACACCGGCCATTGATTGAGGACGGTTCCATTGACGGAGAAGAAGGCCTCATATGCTGTGGGTATGAGTCGCCAGATATGGCACAGTACGAACAAGGACACGATCGACAACGAGATCCTCGTCAATCGGTTCTCTTGGCGTCGCATCAATGAAGAGGCCTTCCGACTGGCTAGGTCCTCGGCTATAAACAAAGTCGAAAGCAAAGCTGATCAGGATGATGAGATTTTCGGCACGACAGCCGATTACTTTGTCTCGCGAACAAATTGAATTATGTCAAGACTTGACGGGTGAGCCCACCCAACTCTTTGCACCAGCACACACACCTACTCACAAACATATCCAGTACACACATGTTAGTTCTCTCTATCTTTAGATAGTCTTTCTTGGCTGCCAATCTCTCCCAAGGCCAAAAAATTGAAGCATCATGAACTAGGCAAGGAAACTTGAGTGGGAAGAGGCAAAATAAACCCATCGTCTAATGATGACGTTATACGGAACTCTGAGGAAAACTGAGTTTCGAATGCAAATTTTCGAATGCTAGCCAAGATTGATGTTCTCACTTTAGCTGACTGAGGAATCCAAACATTTGCTTGTATGTTTTGCGTACAATTCAATGCGTAGACAAACCATGTGTCTTCTCTTCAGCCCGGGTATCATTTCCTAGAACAATTATACTAGCTTACCTTTGGCCTCCAATGAGGCTATGAACGATCTCTGGTGGGGAACACTTTTGGTGACTGTTGTTCCACTTCTCGTTAGGTAACTAGCTGTTCTTTTGAAGGCTCTGCGGAGAGGTCTCTGTGACGGTTGGATACCTGATGCCTGTTGTGAGGTTTGTGAGTTGTTGCTGTTTATTACCAAAATGTAATTGTCAGTGCTCGAGTTGCTAGCAAAGTTGAAATCTGCCTCGTCAGGTTGGCTCAGAAAAGGCCTGCGATGACCCTGGAGCGCTTCTAAGCTCCTGGATTTCTGGAAACCTTGGGATCTCATCATCCTTCTTAAGGGACCCAGTCCCTTCGGTGTTTGTTGGCTCGATGGCTGCCGAGACACGGGAACGCAGCCTTCACTATTGGCTTGCCGAGTCGAGCTTTGTTCAGGAAAGGTTCGCACCGGCGTCCTCTGGCCTTCAAAGGCCAAATCCACCACGTCTCGGCCCATTTTCCGCAAAGCTAAAAGATGCAATGACCTCTTGAACCTTTCCAATGACGGCATGTTCAATAGATAGGTCTTACCAATTACGGTGCAAATGTTCAAGTATATGAGAGAAAGCAGTGGTATGAGTGAAGCGAAGACAGTATTGAGACCAATGCAATAGATGTGGTGATAGAGAGCGTTCTGTCTGAGCTCGCTTGGCTTGATCTCGAGAGATTTCCGTTTCCGACTTATAACTCGTATGTAGGTGTCCTGTTTGGTGAAGGTGAATCGATGGCAGAACATCGGATACGACATTGAGGAAGAGGAAGGAATCGTGGGGGGGTGGGAGTCAGGTGATGGTGATTGGATTTGGGCTGAGGTCTCTGGTAACCCATAACTCATATTGAGCTGACTCGAAGTGATTGGCTCTTGTGAAAGGTCTTCCAGAACCACCCTGAGGAAGAAAGGCATTCATTTATCGTCAGGCCATTGATACCATACCTAACCCGGATTTGTTCTCGAAGGGTCTCCCTTTACTATTTCCCCAATTGGAACTCAAGATTGACTTCCTTACTCTACCATTATTTCTCATTTTCCTCGAACAATTGTGGATTCATTGTAATATTGTCCTATATAAGCTGTGGTCCTTTTTATCATCATGTACAGTACGTAACATTGGCCATGAACTCTTAGCCATACTAAGTTCTCTTCCTCTTTTCGTACATTTGGTATGTATTTGGTTCAAGTAAAAGCTGAAAGTATCAAGCTATGTTCTACGCAACTCGTGTCTGTCTCTTCTTCGTCTTCTACGATGTGAACTCCATTGAAGACACATTACTGAAAGGTTCCACTTCATGAAACAAAAAAACTGGATAGTATGGCACATTTTGCCCATTACCTTGAGAAAAAATGGCCCTCCGTCTTCTAAAAGATCAACAAAGACAAATTTCATCGCTTGAATGCCTAGCAAAGAGATAGAACCGTATTCAAAACCTCAGCACAAGGCCTATTTCAAAAAGGTCGCCGGTGTATCCAAATGATGGCTTTCCAGATAAAAGAGACTGGTTTTGGTAATTCCGAAAAAAAACGTCATTTAACGATCTTTTACAACTTTGGCTTGTTAGAACCTTGAGTCTTGAGGTTATCCAATTCCAAGTCCCTATATTTAAAAGGTTATAAGTGGGCGGCCATTTACAAGTAGTGAAGAACAAAACTTGTAGGAGCGCGCGGCCGACAAGCGAAAGGTTTTTCACGCGGTGAACGCTACCTAAAAAGTTTGAAGTAACCTCAAAGACTGGCTAAAGTCGTCGAGTCCAGCGAGTTTGCGGCGAATCTCTCACAAGTGTTTGATCCTAGTTCTCAGTCGAGTTCTCAAAGAGGGGTTCAAGGTCGTAATCTGGCAAGGTCTTACAGAAATAGGACTCAATTATCAAGTCATAAAAGCCATCCATTCACGAGCTCGTCCAATAGGATAGCTAGAGGCGTACGAGTCGTCCTCGGGAAAGAGATCGGAAAAGATGAAACGCAAAACAAGTTGCTGGACCCAACTTTTCTTGCTGAGAAAGCAAGGAGGTTGTTCATTATCTGGCACTTTTCCTCACAGACTCAAGCTTAGACTTGTTGAACATACTCGGTTTTCTCGACCACATTAGAATGGTTCTGTGACGTCAAGGAACTCACCCCGATAAGTTGGAAACGTTCGTTGAAGGAGGGGATTCAACGGGTACATTGGGGTTAGGGGTGATTGCGTCTCTCATTGCCGTGCAATCGATGGTGTAATTTTGAACTTGTACTTTGGAGACGGTTTGCACCTCAAAGAACTTGGGAAGATAGAAAATCACGGGAATGAAGATAAATCCGACCACGTAACACCTGTAAGAGAATTGTACAAATTATGCCATGCTTCCTTTCATTTGTGGATAGTGGTTTATCGCTAACTTGCTCTATCTTGTCACTCCGTGTGATCGAAAATAACTCGTTGGAGTGGGATGAACTACAAGATCATGTTGAAGTGCTATTTGTATAAGTCTAAAGAGCAAGAAAGGAAAGTTTCAGTTCTACAATGCTATCTTAACAATTGATTTAGAATCACTAGCGACCTATTGGCTAAAATAAAGCAACAACGGAAGAGAATGAAGAGGATCGGCCGACAGATAAGGACCGAGAAGTGACCGAATGTATCGAAAAAAGACCTAAATTTTTGTGTCAGATTAGGTTCTAATTGCAGAACTCCATTAATGAAATACGGAAACGTTGAGACCCTGTTTCTAGCCTGACCTGACTGGTTTTGATGTGTAATTCCAAGAATCCAGTTGCACCCATTAACTACTTTTCCTACTACGTATCTACATCAGTTTCTTTGCCAGGGAAGGTTTTTACTGAACACTAGATGTCGCTCTCGCCAGGTCAGGCTCAGATTCAGATCATGGGCAAGTGAATTAGATCAAAGTACAG
>NC_081444.1:10971713-10987529 GCF_007210705.1 Tigriopus californicus
GTTCATTATTAGCCAACAAAAAAAACCACAACCACGATATCTTTTAAGAATACTATTTTTTCCTTCCAACAAGCATCTCAACTGGGCCTTTCACTAACTCAATTCAACCAAACCAATTGTCCCCGGTATGTATTGCCGGAAACTCATGGAAAAAAAAATTCTGTTTCCATCCATAACTTTATCACTTCCATAACCCGGGTTCCTTTCAACTCAATGCAAGCCGTTACAACAACGTTCAACGTTTTGGAAGAAAACTGAAAGGTTGCACTCGAGACAAACACGAACTTTTTCGCATTTGATATTGGCATTAAGACGCAAGACTTAGAAGTTTTATTCTTTTTGCGACATAATGATACCACCAGAAACTTGGATCCGGTCTAAGTTTCCATCGAGGGTTGGCCGAACTAGCAGTCTACCAGATTCGTTGCTCTATCCAGTTGCACTTTCAATTTTGGATCGAACCTTTGCCAACGATATGGATCGCTCCAGTTTCTTTCACTTAGTCAGACTGGTTGTGATCTTCTTGATCTTCATAACCTGAATCGAATTAGACTCGCGCAGGTTACAGGTTGAACACCACTGACATGTGGAGGCTGGCTTGGTCATTAATTTACCCTATCAACACCGACACCTGCTCTCAATCCAGTCATTAGGACTTCAAAGTGAAGCTTTATTCTCCAGGCAAGAGCATCGTCTCAAAACCACCAAATACGCACCGAATTGAGACAATCAAAAAGCGACCACTCATGCTCATAAGGACTACACACAGTAAGCGTCCATGACAAGCACCATTTCCTGTTGTGGGGGTTATATCCTATTCTCTAGTGGAGTGTGTGATTCGAATATATTTGAAGTAAAAACACATGTATTCAGCTAAGAAGTAGCTGGTCGTTGATTACATGTACGCAATTCTTACGGATATAAATTGACGTCAATTAAAATGAAAGTGTATATAAGTGTATAAGTGCAATGTTTTTTGAAATAATTGTTTACCAGAAGTTCTCTTCGGTGAGGATTTTGGAGTTCTTGAGTTGACACAAGTGGCAGATCCGAACATAGCGCTCAAAGCTCATGAGAATCGTGCAGTAGATCGAAGTCATCATGGCAATTTGCACGATAGGAAGGAGGAAAGGCAAAGCGTATGGGTAGATCCGGGTCCCGAACCAAGTCCACATGCCCGGCAGAGCGTACAGCATGACGCAACCGGTTATCACCACCAAATCATATACGGACATGATCTAAAAAAAAAAAATGCATAAATGATGTTGTAAGTCTGAAAGGGGGAAAAGAGGTTGATGCAAAACACAACACTTAGTCATAAGCAGAATAATATCTATTATGTGTACATATAAGAGAGAGAGAGAGAGGCAATTGCAACAAATTAGTAGCTCTCTCTTTTATGTGGAACCAAGTCGTAATACACGTCCAAAACTGTTTGAAAAGAAATGAATCCGGAAACCGGATAAAGGCTCCCTTGGGATAGTACAGAACAGAGTTTAATTTGAAGATAATCAAGGCAGTAGCGACGAAATTGCAGTGATTCGTTACATTTTCTCAATTAAGGAACTGACATCCCACTGCATCTCAAAACGGCCTTATCAGCTCGACCTAAACCCCGAAATAATAAGCATTAACCGATCCTTGTTCTGACCTCCAGATCTGCCTCTATTCTTTCTTGTCTTTTGTACCCGTAGTTGCTGAAGGCAACTTGAAACTTTAGGAGCAATCCTCACTCATATTGGCGAAAGCCGAAACATTAAAATGAAAAACAAAAATAGCATTTACTCATTCTTCGGTTTGAGTAAGTAAAAACATGCTCCTGGGCATCTCATATGTCCATGGGTTATGCACATATATGTATATATGCACTGAATTCTAAAGAAAACTTACAATGAAGGAAAAAATCACATTGCCTGAACCACTAAGAGGAGTAGTCCAGAGTTCCCACTTAATATGAATGAACAAAATGAATAAAATTGGCCAAATTTGGGCCCAAGAACTGCCTTAGGGAACTCAAGAGGGGAGTCAAAGTTTTGTAGTTATAACTACATAAAATTTTAATGGTAGGGCTCCTTTCTGCCTTTGCTCCTTGCTTCCGCCATCTGGCGAATGGGGACCTACTTTTCAGTAATTTGTCTCTTTCCCATAAAACTGTCTTATGACATAAAGAATAGAATGAACAAGCACGTGTTCTTCACCCCAGGTTTTTAAAAGAGTCGCTGAAAGCCTTGCACGTGCTCGCATCATGTTAAGTGCAAACTATATCACTCATCATTCTTACCTTCAGTAAAGTGTGGAACATGAACTTTTTTCGCTTCTGAATGAGCAAGATCAAAGATCCAATGTTCACCAATACTCCCACGGCAGCCAGAGCCACCATGATTCGGGCATAGATATCTTCGATGTTCGTGTCCTTTAACATTTTGTCAACCTGCAACGGGAACATCCATTCGTAATGAAGATTGAGAGTCATGAATAATAGAGGCCTTTGCTGCGCACCACTTTTGGGCACATCCCAGTAATTGAAGGCCAAAAATCACCTTACCGGCAAGGTAAATGAACCTTGCATTTTACCATATGTACAGATGAAGTCGAGTTGAATGATGTAAATCAGCACGAAGGAAAAAGTAAGGGAAGGTTAATGAAAAATTTCGAAACCAACCACATTTTCACAACTTTGGTCTTGTGAGATGGTTTGAATTGGAGCCAAGGAAAAGAAACTTAATTTAGTGAGCAGTACCGCACTGAGTAGACACCAAAAAATAACCTTTTGAAGTAGGTTAAAGTGCTGACCAAGAGCAGGCTGAAAATTCGAATTATGTGTTTACCCCATAACTATGCTCAAATTTGGCCAAGTTCATATATTTAATAAGAGCATGTGGTCGCATGAAGCGCTTATTTGGAACAATAAAGTGAAAGGCTTAGGAGATGAGAAATTTTTGCTTCCGTTTGCAGTCTATTTCTCTAGAAGTTCTTGGTGAATTAAAGTTGCCAAAAGATCTCCTTCTTTGGCTCAGACTGCAGGAAAGGGCATTCAAGCCCTGTGATAGTATTATGTAAACCCAGCTGTTATTACTATTACTATTTACTGTATTATTACTATTCTGGGTCATTTTTAATCGAAAGGGTATTGTGAAGTTGGGCGTACACTTGCAGCATACTACCGTGTCTTCCTTTTTTTTAACACTAATTGGCTCCTTCAAGCACCATTAACATTTGTCTGATAACGTCACATCATTTTTTTGAGAGTTCCGCTGCATTTATGAACCCAAACATCTTTTAAAGCAGCTTTGAGAACCTTAAGTGATTTGCTGTACATGCATTAGTTGTACTTCTGATTTTTACCTCCCCTGTTATTTTGAATACGAAACACTGACCTCCGAAGATGTCAGTTTTTGCCAGTTATATAAATTAACAAATTCATTCAAATTATGATCAAATGGCAATTGGTGGATACAAATTCGTTAACCACTTTCATACCTTAACAAAATTAATATTGGTTGATTTGCTTCCTTGACCCCAAAACCACACCTAACATCTGAGATCCAAATGGTCGTTTTTTACAATCAAGGAGGATAGGAGCTGGAAACAGGTCGGAGGAAAAAATAATTCGGACCTTGAATGAGCGGAAATTTGTTTCCCCATTAAGTTCCATAAATCAAGCATCATACACTAAGAAACTCGAGCTTTGCATTGATTTTAAGTGCTAAATGTCAGCTTTCCGTGCACCTTCCAGGCCACACTAAAAGGTGAGTGCTGACCCCTGATCCATAGCAATATAGGATACAGATAAACGATGACATTTTGCTGACTTTTGGATCAAAGCTAGTAGACTGGTCCCTGTTCCCTAACTTCACAACATTGTCAGGTGTCAACAATCGAATGGTAATTGTTTATTGTTTTGGCCATTCAGAGTGGTAGTTGAAGGGGTAAATGCAAATAGGAAACACATCTAATAAGCGCACAAAATATTTACTTACGGCTTCAGGTTTTAGGTTCTACTTCAAGCTCCACACATAATCCACTTATAAACGAAGAGTCCAGACTTTGCGAAAGCTGAAGGTATTGAGGGTCTCGCCAGAATATGACTGATTCCACAATGGTACCAAATGGAAGAGAACCAAACACACCGGACGTAGTAGACAACTCGGGAAGCGAGGAACGCTCCACGATATTCTCATTCTTGGAACGGGTCTCTCTGTCCCCCTCTCTTATTGGCAGCAGGAAAGTGGAACAGGAAGACCGAAGACCTCAGGAGAAACCTGCCTTGCTGATGTATCAAGATCCATGGATGCAAAATTGATTTTGAGCGTAACCGTAACAATACTTGGTATTTAAAAGGCCAAGATAAAAACTTCGCAAATCGTATTTAACGATGTTGGGTTATTTAGTATACAAATTACATGATCAGCATTGTGCCAGTTTCGATATTTTGTATCCAAATTGGATCTAACGAATTTACTTCAGCTATGAGCATATATGCATTAAATTTATAAAATTCAGAAAACATACCTTGCCACCCTAAAAGAGTGCAACTGATTTCCTTTTTTTCTTTTTTTTCACCGACTTCCTTACTGCTACTGGAATTGGAATCCCAGCAGCTCAAGATGAGAGATATGTTCATTTTACTTAACTTTTATTTGTACATATTATTTGATCGACCAACGAATTAGAGTTGGCTGATCTGGCTAACCCTTGAATATAAGGCTGATCGGGAATTTTCGTCAAAAACTTGCCCAAGTGTGACTTAAATCCAATTGTAAATTGATATAACTATCAGCATCGTATTGATTTTCTGCCATGGATAACGATTCATCTTGAGTTCAGTTTGGCATTCGCAACAACAAAAAGAACTACACGGTGGTACCCACAATAATGATGAGGTTTTTGTGCAAATGCCAAGACTTCTAATAACGATTTTCGTTGTTAGTGAAACAAAAGGAACAACTTTTGTAAAAAACCATCTTGGATTTTAGCTCATATTAGAATATTAATCCGCTTAAAACCTGCAAAGAGTTAATATCTTTAAAACGTAATCAATAGATGTTGGGAGTAACCTCACTTGCGTTTCCAACTAAAATAAGGTAGAAAAACCCGAATATAATTTGCAATATAACTTAAAACTTACTTAATGTCAATATTTCGCAATTGTGATGCCATACTTGTCAATCGCAACTTTAATCAAGCTTAATTTTGAATTTTGACAAAATTCTATTGACGTTGAATAAAAACATCGTAAGTACGTAAAAATTATTTTTTTCAAAAAGTGAGAAATTTGAAAATGAAACTGTCACATGTACCGTTCAAATATGTTAGGAAAATGATAGGATGTTGTAGCTTTTCGCACAGAAATAAAATGACAGACAATTTTATATCCTTTGTAAGTTTTAAGCGACTTTTTTTGCGAGTTTTAGTTTTTAAATAAATCTTTAAGAAAATGGAGTGATGTCATTTCCTTTCGTGTCATTGAAAAAGGTAATCATATTCCTTGGGAATAACTGGAAACATAATTAGGCCATTTTTCGATCTTTTTAGGTGCAAAGTGCAACTTTCAACTTGTAATAACCAAGCATCTGCTAAATAGAAGTTTATGAAATTTTACGTCAATGCATAACTAAGAGTACATTTAATATTGATTGACTACGTTTTTTTACAATGATGTATTTTAATGTGCTTTAAGTGATTTAACACACTTATCTGAGCTACTTTTAAACTCTTTGACAAAGAAAAACATATCTAGATGTCTTAGTATTTTGTTAAATCTCTTTTATAAATATTATTCGGCCAAATCAATTAATGAAATTAACGACAATGCTTTCTGTTTTGATGAATATCACTGACAAACACCGCGTATTTTAGTTTGACAAAATCTATTTGAACTCGAAAAACATCAATTTAACCCATGCATCGTTATAGGAGCTAAAATTTATACTTTTTGTGAGTAGGCATTTGTAATGAATTACATTTTTGGACAAATAAGGTTAAAAAAATTACATTGTGTCTTGAAATTTTCTGTTGTTTCACGCCCCCCTGGTGTTGCCTCTTGAATCAAGTGAGCAACCTCATTAGTTCCAATTCACCTTGCAATTCTCCGTGCTTAAACATAACATTTATCAGATGGAAATCTGACTTGTTTCACGGCATAGATACATGCTGAACAAGACCAAAATTGAAATTAAGATACTTTTGTTTATAATTTTTAAGTACTATTAAGTCAAAAAAAAGTCTGCCTGAGTCATATTGATGGTTAGCCGAGTTGAAATTGGTCGAGTTGGTGCATTCGATCCCGAAATCCATGTTGTTCAAGTTGAAGCAAGATCGTGTTGACCGAACAAAATGCTCTCAAAAGAGTCTTTTAAATTTACCGACATACTGCTGTATGCAAGTGAGTTGGATTCAAGTTAGAGTCTCTTGCTATGAATTGAATGACAAAAACGCTAGGAACCCAAAGGGATGCAGCCACGGGCTGTTTAGCGGCTAAGGGATCATTTAATATTATGTTTTGGACTATTGAGTTGCTACATAACTGACTGACTACGTGTTATGGAAAGAGGTCATAAGAGGATCAAACTGACCAAGTGATGAGAGTACTTATTGGCCCTGGTCAAATATCGATGAAATCGTGTGACAAGCGTCAAATCGAATCCTAATCCCCGTTAGCGATTAATCCCTCGGAAAGCGAGTAGCCTCTCCACCCTAAGCACTATTGCGCATCTTTTCGGTTCAGCTCTTGTTCCACAACGATCAAGAGCGTGTCCAAAAGCTTCTTCCAGGCTTTTCCACCTTCAGGGGTCAAATTGGCTCCAAGAGACATTACCAAATACTCATGGAGAGTCTTTGTCACCACCTAAAATATCAATTGCGAGCACGCTTAAATAGAAATAAATAGCCCTTTAACTGAAATTGGACCGTCACAGTCAAGCATAATTCAAGCAATGATAGATAAAAAAAGGAAAGGAAAAAATATATACGTATATATGAGGTGAGTAGCGCATCTCTAAAACAATAAGGGACTAAGAGATGAATGGAATTGCAAAAGCAACAAGAACGAAATCAAAAACCACAGCTGGTAGACAAAAGGTGTCACCTAAAAAGCTAAACTTTGAGCTTTAACGTTTCGCTTCAAACGTTATGTTGGCTTTGCTAGGTTATAAAATTTTACACAAACATATTAAACAATTGTATTGCTAGCTGTCAGGAAGAATTTCCGTCATTTCTAGGAGCAACCTAGCACTCCTCAATAGGATCCCTTAGTCAGATATTGGGGGATAACCATCAATCCTTTTCCTGAATATATCTACTGAAGAGCCTTGGTCCAACGGGAATACCTCCATTGGGTAATAATTTATTTAACATTAGGGTTGTCGAGATATTCTAAGTCACATTGAAGTAACTTGCTCTTTAGTTAGACTTGTGGGTGCTCAACTCGGAAGGCTGAACCTCGTCAGGTCAGCAAAGTCAGCCGTTACTTCGGCCTTGTTTCTGATTGTAAATTACTTGGTCTTTTCTTCTTTCAATTTTTCAAATCATTTAGCCCAAAAGTAAATAGCCACCAAAAAGACAACATCGAAAGTTCTTCTTGAAGTTATTCAAAAACGAGAGACGGTCTCAATGACAAAGATGGAATTTGATCGCGCCTTTGAAACCTAAAAAGCTGTAATTCTATCTCTTGTCACTTCTTCTTTTGATAGAAGCAACGTTGTAAAATGAGCTTATTTGTTTTGATACGTCTGCACGAAAAGATGAAGAATGAGGCTTGTACATAGCAATTGTCTTTGAGTCCATTTTATCAGATATGCCGTGTTTACATCCATTACGTTTAAGCACTTAGATAACAATGACTTGTCGGAAATTGTCAAAATTGGCATTGATACCCGGTAGAGTTAGGGAAGATCTGAATTCCGAATGTTCTAACTGAGTTAAGGGACGCCGACAATTGAGGTTTGCGGTCGTTTGGAAATGCGGTGATATTTCATTGCCTCTATTTGTTGTTGCTTAGATCTAGGAGGGAAACTAGCCCACATGTTTATTTAGGAATGTATTTCTGCTCTATGAACGAGTGTTCGTCAGTGTCATAATTTGCCATCTTTTGGCGTCCCTCTGGCTATTCGTTAAAGTCAGGTAATAGTCTGCTGAGTATTCGGATCTATTGCGTAAGGACTCAGCAACGTGGGTAAAAAGCCCTGGAATGTTGTTTGTTCTTCAAGGAGAACAAATAAGCCCTGTGGTCAGGGCCAAAGGTGCGGATGACCCGTCAATCATCAAACCTGGTGTAAGAAGGGAGCGTATTTACAAAGAAATGTTCTGCACTTCAGAGGGCGCTTTGTCAACCAGCCCCTACCAAATAAAGGGCCGATTGGGCCGATTTCTTTAAATTATTCCAATTCTTATTTATAATTAGTGCCCCAGGTCAAATAATGTCTGGAAAAGAAATTGCGTTCAAGGCCAGACAAGAGCAGTTTATTTAGCAATCTAAAGTCCCTCTTCCAGTTTTCTGTAGGCCGTTGCAAATAAGGGCCCTTATTGAAATGTGCCCATGAAAGAAACGGCATTGAATTTGGGCTCTAAGCTGATATTCTTTTTTCTGACTTTCAAATAGGGTGTTGGCTCCATGAACAATGGCGCTTAGGCAAATTGAAAACCGAATTAGTTTAGAATGACGTCAATAAACTCCCACTTAATTAGCCACTCTATTGTTTCTCTAAACAGATCATTAGATAGGGACAATGAACTGCTGTTTACCTTGAAGCCCACTAACCCAACACCTTTCTTGCAATGGTTTTGCGTGACCTGGAACGAACAAAGACGTGGTCCATGGTTGGTTTAATTTCTTAAACCTATGAAAGACTTCTGTAGAACCTTATTTATTTTGGTGACCAATTCCAAATCGTTCTTTTCCTTGACAAATCGAACCATTATCCCAACATCGCTTAAGACTTTGATACCGTGTGCACCCAAATTGATCACATCATTCATGCTCATCATGGGAAAGTACTTGGCTTGAACTTCAGGATACTCCGTGAAGAGACTGGAATGTTAATAAGATCGGTTATAAAAAATCTCTTGCAAAAAAGGTGACATAATTCGAATATGATAGCCCCTGTCAACTCTGACAGGTGTCTCTGTACTTGATCTGATGAAAGTGATTTGGGGTTCGAAGCGACTAGTACGAGCTCCATCTATGGGGAACAAGACAAGACAAATGTATATAATACTTACTATTGGAAGTAATTCAATCCATGGCTACTCAGATCAGCCTCAACCAAGGCCCAAGTTGAGGTGAGAAGATGAACCTCAGAATCATTGAAAGCACTCATCTTGACCCTAAATTATGTGCACCTAGATGCGGCGCAGAGGGAAACTTTGGAATCAATTACAGTGGTTCTTGTACTGCCTTTCTTATCTTACCTGACACTTCTTGAAGTTGGCGTTCAAAGAACTCACAAGGAAGTGATGCCTTTGGATGGTGAAGGTTGATCATGAGTGTTCTCGGATATGACGAATCACGCACATTATTAATTCAATTCGAATGGTTAGGGAATAGCTACTGCCCTAAATTTAAATGTGGCGTGTTGCTTTTCCGATACGACCTAAACGATCTTCCGAGTTCGAGGTAATGTCATTCCAGTGCAATCGCAAATTCTGAGTCAGATATCCAGCAACAATGCCCTCGTATGACCAACATGAGTTATAAAAATGGTTTGTCGTTGAATGTGATCTTTGTTCAGGTCTAATTGAAAACGGCCAAGGCATCGGCCCAAAGAATGTGCTGGTTTTGCGTGACATGTGCCAAAATGTATCCTGATTTTTTTTCGCCATGCTTGCAAATATTGCAAAAAAATAAATAAAAGATTATTACATACTATTACATCAGTGGAACAATCAACATACATCATCTTATTATTTTATTTTCAATTATTGCTTGTTGTTTTTGTTTATTCTACTGTAAAAAAATCATGGCCACTTCTCTTAACATTTATGTAGAGGAAAACAGTAGAAACGAAACGGAAAACTCTTTGTCGAGGTTCTGTGAAAAATGCATTTCAAATACCGACGTTCCCTGAGACAATTTCATTGCTCTTTCTCGGATTTGAGATGAGATATTCTTAAATGAAAACATATCGCAACGAAAGCATGATAAAGCATGATTGAGCAATGAATGGTGGTGTAGAAATAACTTTCTAGTTTTGAAAAATAGGAATGTACACAGTCAACGTTCATTTGCTCCAATTGGTTATTTATTGGCAAACTATGGTTATCTATAGTTTTGGGTTTCAGAGCATAAAGCTTCTTACTGATAAATTGAATTTCTTCAAGTATGTATCCTACGCAGTATAGAAGAAAAGAACAAAGCATTTTAAATCGAAAACAATTTGACCTAATCTTCGATATGATGCAGAATCTCTTTTAACATAGTAATACTCATGATCGTAGCTTCAAAAATCTGAAATTGCCCTACAAGGTCTTCATTTATTTTTTCCTAATCCGCAACAAAGATGCCGGTTGCTCATGAAGCCATCTAAAAATCATTCAGATTCATATTTTTTGCTAACGTATGCCAATACCAAGGAAGATTGTTTCATCGTTCTTGTTTTAGTCAAGGAATCAAGTCTATACGTTAATTCATTGTACCTTGTTACCAATGGCACACAAATCAGTAATCCCACTTATAAAAGGTGGGTAAGAGTTTTCCAGAATTTGGATATCCATTCGTCTTTAAGACTAAAAATTCCTTCCAAAGACCACGCTAACCTTTGGCGAATCATTATATGTGTGAGGGATATAGGGGGGAATTCTTGTTCCTTTGAATGCAACCTTTTCCAGAAACAATTAATCGTGTGCTCTAAGCAAAGAAATTCAACCAAAGGAGGAGGAAGGTGACGACGGTTGGTGGCGGCGGTGATGGTTTGGGCCAAAAGGCGTGGATTAATGATCCCGCTTCCATTCATGACTACCTTTGAAGTGGTCCTCGTCGTCAAGGACCAGCAAGTTCTTACCTCTCAAGTCCCCAAATCCATCATCATCTGTATCATAGAACGAAGGAGTGAAGATGTGATAAATCACTGATCGCTCCCACCACTCATAGTTGCGCTTGGCCGCCATCCGATGATTATAAGTCACGCCCACCATCAGGGCGATGGAACCCACAAAAATGACACCAAAGGCCAGACCAGCCCAAACACCCGAAGAGCACTTCATTTTGACACAGCACTCTGAAACATTGGATTTGTTGACCTGCATTAGGGTAGATGTTCAGGTCAGATTTCGATATGGAATTCTTCGTTCCCCGAACTTTGACTTGGCCATTGGGGATCAAAGGTGTTCTCGTTTGCCAGTGTTAATGCGAAAGCCAAGCGGTGAGGCCAACAAGCAGGCCGAGAAGACATTTCTGACATTTAATATTTTAATGGCCTTCAACACCTCGATCGGGAATGGATTTTATGGCTGGTAGTGATAAGCAGAATCAAAAGGAATGTGACTGTATTTTACTTTACCTGCGTATGTTTGTGACCTCCGTTATGGAATGAAAACGACAGCTTTCATATCTGTTAAAGATGAGCCCATCAATAATTATCTCTCGTTATCATAGAATTCCACAAGAAGCTGGATTTGGGAGATAATGTCCTCATCGTATTGTTTGATCTATGTAAGTGTTCTTCACTTCTTCAGATTAAATCAATGACTTAAACGTAACTACAAGAAATATATGATGCAACAATTTAAAAGACAATGAGCATCTTTCCCGTTTTAGAAAAAGGCTCTTCTTGGGTTCCCCAAGCAATTGCCCGGCTCGCCAACTTGAAACCCACACCAATTAGCAACGGAAGCAAAAAACTGAACTTCATTCATTAAAGAAGAATCCCAGCCCTCATTCCTCGTCAAAGAAAGGTCTTTTGGGCAAGACGAGCCTTTGGCCTCTTTTCCTTCAGTCTGAACGCAACAACGTCTCTCCTTCATTTCCAGGATGTGGGATGAGTAACGGCCTTTTCCTCGATGAAAGTCGGTTCCAATTTTGGACCCTGCCTTTTCCCATCGCATCTTGATGCTGCAAAACGGCCCTCGTTCGTCCGAGTATAAAAGGCTGATGGCCTTGATTTCTTGGTGTCAATCTCCATTGACTCATCGTGAACGACAAACGGATTTGTGGGTTCTAATTTGGCAGTGCTGGGAGTAACTTTGTGACATGAGCCAACAACAGTGGCTGAATAATGGAGTGTTCCCAATGTTAAATACGGACAATGCCTCGAGATTTTGCTTGATTACCCTCCTGTGCCTCATCAGCTTCTCCAATTCGGCCACGTCTTACTCGCTTTATGTAAGATCGCGATCAAATTGAAACCAATATTTCATGATCTGTTTTTGAATGTGCCAGTAGGTTACAGTACGTGACACAATAGATCCTTTACAAGATGATGCATAACATCCTTGGAACGTGAGATATTCCCTCATATTGTTAGTGATTGTCATGACCGAATGAATCTCTGCTCATTCATTCACTTTCTCCTTTCTTTTGTCACAGTAATAATAGATGGGGAAGGAAATGAATCAAGGGCACCACTTAAAGTAAACGTAGTACTCATAACAGCACATTGATCAAGCCCGACGAGCAGCGCATAGAAAGATGCTGTAAGTCTAATAATACATTCTTGTTAGACTTGAAGTGTTTACGACGTGACTGTCATCTCTCTTGATCTAGTACAGTAGGCCACATTCCGCAAATTAGTTGCAAGGCATTGATGATCTGAACCGGAAACCATGCCTCCATACTGTAGCGCTTGGATTGACATTCAAGAAGAGCAAGTCTACCAATTCTCGAGAAATGGACTCTCGGTGTAATTTCCCGTTTCTCCTACCAAGAAAGAACCAAATTCCAGACTCATCTGAGCTCTCAAAAACTATGACGAACCAAGTAGTTTTAGATGAATGAAGTTAGTACCGAACTCCTCGTTCCAGGCCCATCCCCGAGGCAGTCTACCCAATCGCCATGCTCGAGTTCCAATTCCAATCCAACGTGGTCCACATGCGGCACCTTCTTTTGCACCGTTTTTCCAGCGTCTCACTCAACGGCAAATCCGTGGATCGAGCAATCCATACCAAGCCTCCATTCAAAGCCGGAGTCTTCCTATTGAAGTGAACGTACCTCAGATGGAAGACGAATCTCCCTCGGCGAGCATCGAGGGTTCCAAGATGCCGGTCGATCCAGGTCAATTTGAAAAGGAGTCCTTGGAGTGGAACATGGCCATGATTAAGTACCTACTGGCCTTAAAGGGTTCAGATCACGCCGGACCTCATAATCAACATCCGGTGGTCAGTCGGGTAAGTCTCTTATTTGACTCAACGAGATCGATGGCGGTGATTATGGTCAAGTTCACTCTTACAGGCGGTTGATGATATGGGACTGAATCAACACGAAATTGAGGTTCCGCCACCGCCGACGGTCCCAGTCATCTGTAAGATGGAACCCTTTAATATTTGCTATCGAGTCAATGATCGAGACCAGAGCGTTCATACGGTGGGAAATCGGAGGCCGGTCCGATTGCTCCGAGTGTATTGATGACCTCCAGTCTGCTCCCTCTCCTCGGATTTTTATATGACGAATGAGAAATCATATTTCTTGATACCTACGTTGATTCTCTGTTTTACGGTGTTTTATGATGTGCTGGCATAAGCGATCTCATTGACCAGTGCATTTTCAAGGCCCGACAAGTATGTACAGGATTATATCTGTAATCTACGATGTATCGAGGAAGGCTTTAATATTAACATTGTTACGATTGCAAACCTAACGGGATATTGCTTCGGACGAAGTATTGTTTGCCTGCTGAAGTCCTATTCGTCATTTGGGTTCAAATTTATTCTAAAAGACGACGAGAATAGGCACTCACAAAGCAAAGAGTATTGGCGTATTTCGTAGGGATGATTTGACATGGTTTATCTCCACACTTGTACATACAAACATACCTTGCTCTACTGCTGTTGATACCAGAGTCGGTTTATCTTCAACTCAAAACTATTCCAAACAGAACATTTCTTCAATCAAATCATGGTTTCCACATTGGATGAAATATAATTTTGATGTCATTGTTACAAACCCAAACGATTCTTTGCGGGTCCTTTGACTGACTTGGACGTGGTTCGGAACATCACTATTTCATCTGGACAACAGCAACTATCTTACAGCATTCCGTACATTTTGGATGATGCGCATTTTAGCCATGACGTCAGGCACTTTGGATACGCCTTCATAAATTTTACTTATCCCCTCCGAAATCCTCAAGGTGTTCGAAAAAACGGAAAGAAAAGCATTTCGCTCTTCTTTTCATCCTTGATCCCTTTTTTGTATTTGACCAGGCCTTTTCCCGCTTCTGATCAATGACGTACAATACAAGCGTAGTAGAAAAATGAACTTCAATACCTCAAAATTTACTCCAGGAACGATTAGATATAATTCGGATGTTTCTACCATAGCGAGGCGCTTGCTTATTTGCAGGCTGTTACATAACTTGGTAACAAAAAAAATCGTGCGTAATAAGTCAAGCAATTTGCAAAATAATTTCAAGGCTAGAAACTTCTGTTGTTCAAGCTTCAACGCAGAGTTTGAGTACAATATTGTTCAAATGATATAACTCTCATAAAAGATAGTCCTAATGAACTTGGATTGGAAGTGTTACATAAGGCCTGCAAAATCCTCTTCTTTTGGGAGGATATATCATGTGTCATGGAGCCTGCGGTGTTCGAGACTAATCTCCTCCCTACCCCCCTCTTACCCCCGAGCATCCAATAAGATCGTTGTGCAGTTCCCTCTAATTCTACTTTAAGCCCAATAATTCTTGGCACTCTAGTAGCGACAACGTCTTTCACAATGTCTATAGAAATGCCCACCCATGCTCGCGTTTCTATGGATGGTAACGTTCTTCATGGTTGAAACGTGCAATCAATACTTCCGCTGCGTAGGAGACACATGATTGCCGACGATTTTGATCCTGGTTGGGGTAATTGCCATCGTAAATGATATGTACGCCACAGGCCGAAAATCACCTCCCAATCCTTTTGTTCATTCATTTCACTCCTGCCACCATCAGGAACGGTCTTGGTCAACATGACGGCCAACAACGTGAGTAATGAATTATCTAAGTTAGGCGAAGCTTTATTGACCAGGGTCTACGTAGAAGTGCGTGCCATCTCAATATCTGAAACCATCCCAATTAGGGTCACGTGCCGTGGGTTTCGAGCGACACAACAAAGGTCATCAGACGCTCATCCGTGCCCGTGGTCGAACCACAAGTGTTTCCCGTCACCCCTTACTATATTTGGCCCCTTCAAAGGCGGATCATGGATCAAAATAATTTGGGCTGTGGACACTGTGCTCACACGCTGAAAAAACACTTCAATATCCAATCCATTCTGGAGAAGTGGCACAAGATCCTAACCAACAAAGACTTTGAGATATTGGTGAGATCTTATCGTGAGTTATTGTTGGCTCAAGATTCTCGTTTCATATTCTCGATGATTTGGACAAATTAGGTTTTGACCAAAGAAGTGAGCTCTCTTCGTCGACAAACTCAAAGAATCGGGGAAACAATCGCGAACCTGGAGGATGAAAATGGATCGTTGAGGGAGGAAAAAGAGGACTTGATCAGAAAATTAAGCAGGGCGAGGAATGAGATTTTGGACCTCAAATTGGAGCAAGACCAGGCGCCGGAACGACCGCCTCTACCCATCCCCATCCCGCCCCCACCTCCTCCACCCCCAGCCATGAGGGTATTGGCGAAACTGATGCCTTGGCGCTCGACCAAATACCAGAGGAGCAAAACT
>NC_081444.1:10987565-10999609 GCF_007210705.1 Tigriopus californicus
TGGAGGCAATCAAGAATCGACGCTACTCGCTAAAACACGTCCAAGGTGAGATTTGGCAATTAGGCCTCGATATTAAAGAATGAATGGTGTGTTTTGAACAGTTCGTGGAAATCCAGAAACTTTCTCCATTTAGAAACTTGTGATCTGATACGTTGATCCAGAGAGACCCATTATTGTACTTGTTGCTTCATGATTTGAAGGAGTCTAATTTAAGAGCTCTTCTGTACCTCACAACTTTCATCTCTTCCAAGGTCACATTGATTTTTAAAGTTTTTGCTGTCTTAAATTTGTAGCATAAAATATGGCAAATTTGAAGTTAATCCAACAATATCCAAGTTAAACGTAAAATACCTTTGCACGCAAAATCTAGAAGACTTTTAGTCCAAAGCACACTAGATCCGAGAATGTGTCTTAGAATAAAAAGCTACCTACATTGCTCGCGGATCGTCAACGTGCACTTTCATCGTTTTGTTGGCCAGTACTCCCCAAAATTTGTCATATTGATTTGACTTTCCCATTCTCCTTTCCTATGAGTATGATAAGTCATTTCATGAATGTTTTGCAATCTCATTTGCATTTAGTGTTAGCAATAAGAACTGAAAATTATTTTGGTTAATAAACCCTAATACTCTCCCACGGGGGTTAAAAATCATTTTTTAAAAATACTCAGACACATTTTAGCCTTTTTCTAGGACGCAAAATCAAAAGGTACGAACAACTTCCATATAACATGATTTATGTGATTCTAACTCAGATTAAAAACTTACATGCTTCAAAATGTATTAAGAGCTATGATCTTGAATGGAAATTCGAAGTGCATTAGTTGGCACTTAAATGCCAATTAGGATGTGATGTATCAAACTGTAAATGATGAGATTGTCCTTTTTTCCGGTTCAGCTCCTAAATGTCCCCGTTATTTGTGAACTTGAATGCCCAAATTTAAAAAGCTATTTTACAATCCCAGAAGTAAAAGATTATTGTAGTGCATAATCACATAGTAGTCCAACACGTGGCATACCATTGGTTAAAGCCTTTTAATATGTTGTTTCTTTGAAAAATCAATTGGAGGCGTTAGAAGTACACCTAATTTAACAATCCACGAAGATTTGAAGAATATCGATGAGATATCAAAAATGACGTTTCTATTCTGTTTCAACAAAGGCGTCAAGGAAAGCCCAAATCTATTAGATTGCCTATTGTATATGTTTTCTTCAGACTTACACATCTAAGTGATGTTTCAAAGCAAGGTGAGAAATTTTGAAATTATGCTACTTTTACCATATTGAAAATCGGTGTTATTTGTCTGGGCCTATTAAATCAGACAATCTATCTGAGGAATTTTGGAGCTAAAATGATAAAAAAGACAATTTGATCCCATTCAACCATGTAGTGATTTGATACGCCACATCGTAGTTAGTTTCAAGTGACAACTAAGTGTGCTCCCAATTTTTACCAAATAGGGTTTAAAACTTTAGGGTTTAGCATGTTTTTAGGCATGTGAGGTTTTACATAAGCTAGAATTCCATTAAACAAAAAGCTAGACTGAAGAATTGTGTCATATGATTCTTTTTTAATGGGGGGGGCAGAAAAATGCCAAGATATGGGTATTTCGGTCAAAACTTTTAGACATCTTGACCACAGTGCTCGTTGCTCGTATGCTTCTTTGTAGCATGCATGTAAATAAAAGTACGATCTGCCGCTTTAACAACTTCAATGGGCACACACCTGGGGTCATTCATCGGGGACTTTGTGATTATTAAGGATGTCTTTCATGATACGTAGCGAGGATATGCCTTCATTGGGACACCCATCATCTGATGGTAGGCTGAGCAAGAGATAAAACCGACAAAAACAAAACTACCATAAATGGACAATCTAGCCTGTAAAAGGGAGATTTTGGCAAGGTTCAGTTTGCTATTGCTATTCCTATTGATTGCACTCATCTGTGAATAATTGGTATGGTTTGGATATGAAAATATGCCTTTTGCATAACATGTACAGTGTAATTGTCTGGCAATTACTAAAAAGTCAAGGAAAAAGAGAATCTTATCATGATTTTGTGTATTCAGCCATTTCCCTCACAGTATCGTACTGCTACGTATTTTGGACTGACTTCATTCCATTGCAATTTCAAAATATTTCCTTCAAAGGGGGGTATTATTCCAAATATCATGCGCACCTTCGGTACTTCTTTGATGTATTTGCATGAGCCTGGAAACCACATCCGGTAGACCATATTGGCTAGAAACATGGTTTTTAATCTCATCCCTACACATTACCATGCCCCTTCCCTCGGGTCATCCCAAAGGGCCTAACATACACCACCGACTATCAATCAATTACTGATGCATAAGACTCTATTGTCCCACAAACTGATCATGAATGGGCTGAAAGCAGTGGGGATTTGATTACAGCTCCCGAGGAAGATGCGAAGGAACGTCAGCGCCAAAAGAAGACGCACTTTTTGAGCGAGTCTGATTATCGGAACAATGACCACGGCGCAATCATGGCCAGAATATTGGAGCGCCGGATCAATATGGCTTATGACAACGAGGATGAGAATGGGTCCATTGAGAGTGACAACGTCTCCAACACTACTTTTGACAGTGACGACCACGCCAATGAACCAGATGACACAACTAAGTCCAATAATCCCGGTCCATGCACTTCATTATAAACCCTTAACAAAGAGGGTTTGTTTCTCACAGGGAGCAACCCACTATCCAAATATGGAGCATGCCCGAGTTTCTTGCTTACATTGTTGTATGTCGATTTTGGAACACAAGCGCAAAGGTTACTTAGTTACTGCTCGTACATTGAACAGTCCAACCAATTGTTCATTCGGTAGTTCATCAATAAACCGAAGAAAGGCGTTAGCTTTTCATGTCCTCAGTTTCACAAGCACATTTCATTAATGTTATTGGACTTGTGTGTAAGAAAACGAAATAAGGTTCAGTCGTGGACTGGTCTGGGTGAGCATTTAAACCAGAGGCGTTTTGGTCATTTTTGACGAGCCAGTAATATTCGTGTTACAATTGAAAGAACTCACGATAAATAGATAAAACCTTCAGTGTGTGAATAATCATTACAATCGTTTAAGTATAGAGTACAACATGCCAACCCAACCTTGAAGATGTAGGCCTCCAGCAAGTAGTGTCACGTTAAGATCCAATGTAAAGTTACGATAAAAAATGGACTCGTCATAAACTAACTGGCAGGAAACGGTTTTGGCTCCAAATGTTGGTGAGGAGAAGCAAGTCCAAAGGGCAAGAGCATAAAATGTAATCGTTTTGCTCTAAATTGTGAAATGAATTCATCTAATCAAGAAGGACATCGGGAAGTATTGAGTGCAAGAACAGACCCAGAAAGATCAGCATGGATGTTGTGACAGGATTCATTGGTGTGTCATTCAATCTTCCACTCGAATGAGCTCCCGAGATTCCAAACAATTGACGCACTTGACATAAATGGCTCTCTTTCGATGGTCTGGTATTTGGTCACAAGTCCGTTCCACCAACGCCCAACAACTTGATTTGAATACGATGATGCACTTGACAATATCAAGACTCATCGAGGTCCAGGAGATAACCATCTTCACCTCGAGCACACAAACACAAGCGAGATCAAATCCTCTCCTTGTAATTGGATCATGTTTCAGCCACACGCTTGGTCGAACTAAACTCGTCGTGAATTACATTTCGCCTTTGGTCAACTTTGGTCATTTATTCGGGTTAGGAGGGTGGGCGGCCGATTATTTTATGGCTAATAGAATCCAAACAACCCCTCAGTTGACTTTGCAATCATGATCATGACAGAGCAAGGCTCTTCAACGTCTTCAGCGTCTTCAGCATCTTCCAACGAGGATGAAGTGATCGCTCCCCCCCGCGAGTTAGCTCCATCCAGAAGTACCAACCCTGGAATGTGCCAATCTCAACCGGTCTCGGTGAACCCTCCGAGGTCAAGACGATGCACTCCAATCCTACTGTGTCCTCTTCAGCCGAGTATCTTGGACCAGAATACCAACCTATCTTCATCTGACCTATATGAACCCCAATCCTCGAGGCCAGTGCAAGAACTCTCCCACCATGCCAAGAAGAAGACATCCAAGAAGATCTCTTTCCAAGAGCCCGTTGGTTTGCGAGCAATTGTGGAATATCCTTACGAACGTTACCAAGAATCTGAGGAACCTGGGAGTGAACGTGTTTGGCAACGGCAGAAAATCCGGAGTAAATCTGCGGTAGTGGCACCTTCTTTAGAGCCCGAGGATGTATCCCATCGGTCGAGGGAAAGCATCAATAGCATTGGTTCATATGGGCGGAAAGGCGGAGGAAAGTCCAGAAGTCACAGCATTTCGACCATCGGTAGTTTTCATTCCCAAGTTGATCCCGTGCAAATTGAGGACCTAATCGCTATGAAGACCCAGATTGACGAATTGGTCAGCATTTTGATGGAGAAAGAGGCCAAGCTTCAGGAACTGACGTCGAACTCCGAAGACGACAGGTACGTTTCCTACACTCCCAATGAAGCATTACGGATTCTGACGAGATGAAGAAGGAAAGTCAACATGATGTTTTGTAGGTAATGTACATTTGCAGATAAAAGCAATGGAGCACAAAAACGTACAATAAGTTTATATGTGTATCGTACAAGTAGGACGACTCTTTGTCATTGCCAGGTATCTTCCGCTATAGCGCTAACAATTGACGCTACAATTTACCATTAGCTTTTACTTTTTTTGATAGACATGTATTTTGGACCCTGTGTATAATGTGCTAGAAAGAGAAACATTCCGTTTTACTCTAATAAGAGAATGGGGAGGTAGTTTTAAAAATGCATGAACGGAAGACCATTTATGGCATGAACCTCGAGCCTCACTTTAATATGGATTCATAAAAAGCTAAGCTTGGATTTCAACTTATGAAAATGAAAATGAGTACCAACATGATTGTAAGATCCCTTATGAATTAAGAAGCTCTTCCTTTTACTGAACACGTTCAAACAAAGGAAAGTCAAAGCACGTCGTAACTTTGGATGCTTCTAGCAATAGATGGCAAAAGGTTGATACCGAAATCTTGCAGTTTAAACAAATATTCTCTTTAAGCTAATATAAAGTACCGCAAAGGAGAGTAAATAAATTTCAATTGTAGTTGATACCGTATTTGTGCACTTCCTTTCCGTTACCGGGAGTGAAATCCTCAATGTTTCGAGACGATTTCATATTTTTTGCTTTCAATTCTAAAAAATATCTCATCCCACACCAAGGGGTAAAAACTGACGGATCTGTCGATCTGTGTGCAAGTCTGAAAAAGTAAACATCGAGCTTGGATCCCACCGCTCGGCCAACTGAACTACATATCTTTAAAATTTCAGTCGTGTGATTTTCAATCTTTTGGCAAAAGCAAAAAATCAATTTATTAACAAAGAAGGAAAAAAGAAAAAAAAAACATTGCCATGGACAAACGCAGAAAATGATAAAAAAAGACACATAATTAAACATTACTGTTGCAAAATAGAAAAGTATAAATAAGACGTGGTATAGTGGTTAGCGCAATTTCTTAGGGTGAGAGAAGTCCCTGGTTCGAATCTCCTCCCCGACATTGCTCCAATGAAAACTTTTAGACGCTAACCAAACCCATAGACGGAGAACCAAAAATTGATACCGGACATGAATCTGCCAAACGGAATTTAGAAATAGACATTGTGATGGCTGACTTTCGCTGGCCGGGCGAGGGGGGCTCACCCTTCCGACCTTCCGACCCTAACACCCCAAACCAAAAATAAAATCACATTACCGGGTAATTACAGAAATGGCCGAGTTGGCGTTCAGATATTTTCGGTGTTGGCCATATCTATTGGGCACATCTTGGATGGAACCGTTTTGGCTTATCCATCGCCAGCGCTGCCTTCCATGTTTGAAAGTGCCATGGCTAACAATGCGTCCTCCAGCATTCATCCCAATCCCATGGAGGCCAATTTCATACGTAAGATCAGAGGAGGAAGGCTCAAAGATTAATTCCATATTAAGTTACTCAACCGTTGCCATGGCTATTCTTTTTTTCCACTCTAGGCAGCATTCACTCGGTCGGAGCCACATTGGCGTGCTTATTAGCCGGATTTGCCATGTCCTTATTGGGTCGACGAGGTGCCACCTTGTACTGTACAATTCCTGCGTACGTTTGTGGGTATTTGTTCATTGGTAGTGCGCCCTCGGTTTGGCTCATCATTCTGGGAAGGTTTCTTACCGGGATCGGCCTCGGCTTGACACTTTCCGTGCCCACTGTGTACATCGTGGAAATCACGAATCTACGTGTTCGAGGTACCTTGGGCGTGGTGCCCAATCTATTGTGCCAAATTGGGATCTTCGCCACTTATGTGTCCGGACGATGGTTGGATTGGAGTGGACTCGCTTTTTTGGGTAATGACAGCTAATGACCTCCAATTGTCATGACACAAAAGCCAACTCTAAGAGTCTCGTCCTACGTTCCCATCAATTGCAGCTTGTAGCGTTGGACTTCCTTTCTTTCTTGTGGTTTGGAACATTCCCGAGTCGCCCATTTATCTCAGTCGATGTGGACGAACGGAGGAAGCCACGAGGGTGACAACACTGCTTGATCTGAAAACAGCCTCACTTCCGGTGGACTGTCAACCGAAACAGAAACTAGACGGGGAGACGCACACTATCTTGGGTTCAATCAAGAAGCTGAAGAATCCTGAAGTATGGAAGCCCTTTCTTTGTGGTCTCGGGCTGATGTTTTTCTTTCAGGTGAGAGCGAATTAGATTTTAGGATTGACTTTGAGATCGATGAAACTTCCCAGGGTTCCCCCCAGGCGACGGCTTATCCTTTGTTAATTGGGTCCACGGTGGAACTTTTTCGAGAGGCTCACTTGGCCGTGGATGAGCACCTGGCCACTATCATTGTCGGCATCGTGATCGTACTGAACTCGATAGTAGCCATTCCTTTGGCGAGAAGTTACGACCGAAAGTCCTTACTTTTGGTCTCTGGCACAGGAACCGCCTCTTGTCTCTTTGTTTTAGGCACATTCTTCTACTTGAAAGACTTGGACATGATTGAGGGATATCTGACATGGATGCCAATCATTTCTTTCATTGTCTACATCGCCTTTTTTATGGTAAGCTACAACATGTTTGCCCTTCAAATACTTTTTGTGGTTATTGCCAACAGAATAAGGGAAAGCTCGGCAAATTATTAAGCTTCTGTTCCAACTTCCTGACAACTCTCCAGAGGAGGTTATTTTGGTACATGTCTGGCCATTCTGCACCTATATATTTAAAATGGATCCATATATTCACCACCTTTTTATTTTTAGTGCGGGTATGGTTCGGTTTCTTGGTTAGTGGTGGCAGAAGTACTGCCTACTTCTGAGCGCTCATTTGTTTATCCTCTGGCAATCAGTGGGACGTGGTTGTTCAATTTTGTCTTTGCTCACTCGTACATCCCCATGACACTGGCCATGAGCACGGCCGGAATCATGTGGTTCTATGCATCGCTCAGCTTTGTGGGCGTGGCTTTCGTGGCCTCGTGCATTCCCGAGACCCGAAACCAAACAGCAGAGCAGATTGCCCATTTCTACACTCAAGGATGGATCTTTTGTACGGATCCCAACAATGATATCAAGGCTAAAACTGACATCTCAGAAACATCTTTTGAACCCTAATAAAGAAGGCATACGAGTATGTGAATTTTTATATTTATTGGCTCCAATGTGTGAAATATATAATTTTGTACAAACAGATGCACGGGGCATGAACATCATCACGTGAAAGGAGAGGAGTCCGGAAGAGGGTCCCACAAAAAGGTAACAAATTACGCAATTACTCAATTAGGCAAAACATGAACCCATTTGGAGTTGCAAATCTGACTCGTTCAATTTTGACTTCCAAGTAACTTGTTAGATATAAACGAAGAGATGATGGGATTCCGAATCCATTCATTGGCTGGAATATCATTATGACTCCTTGAAGTAAGCTGTTGTAGTGCTGGACGACTAGAGGATGTTCCGAAATCAGGCTGAAAATAGATCCAATGGCGAATGTTCCGCAAAATGTTACTCAAAAAGATCAAGCAACCAATTATTCCTTTTTTACTCCGTTTATTCCGTATTCGTTTGAAGAAGAAAATACTCTTTATTACTGGATCGGACAAAGTATGCATGAAGTGGTCAAACAGCAGAAATTGTTCTTTCAAATATGGAGTTAAAAACAATGCCCCTCCAAACTGTGACGTTGATCAATTTGGAAGGGATAGAAAGCTCTTATTGGTACTAATTACCTTTAATGACACCATTTGTTTCCTCCGGAGCCAAGAATGTAGTGGCTGTTACGGTGTTGGTCAGTCCTGTTCTGGCGCCAGATCCTGGATCATTCTTGGAATTGGACCCATTCTCTTGGGAATGGCTGAGTAGATTCTGACTGACATCACCATTGAGATTGTCTTCCTCATCAGAGGAATGTTGGTCCGAGGGAGTCCGAGTTCCACGGGCATAATGAATGGCACACATCACCAACGACCCAATAATAGGTGGGCATCCGGCGGCCAAGAAAGCCACAGTGTAATTACCCAAGTAGTCGTAGAGCATTCCTGAAAGCACCCACGAGGGTGACAAATGAGCCGTCTGATCCCATCCAACGAAAAACGAATCCCTCGAGAGTTCATTTCTCCCCAAACAGTACTGAATGGAGGCCTAATTAAGGTCTCTTTCGAAAGAGCTCAGAATGGCAATAATTTGTCTTATCAAATGAATGTCGCAAATACCTTTGTTTGTGGCCTTAAAAATACTACTCCTCAGTTCGCTTTCCGCATCGAGTAAATTTAGGTTTTAGCTTGGTAGAGGTAGAGGTAGAGGTGATTTCCCTCGGAAATGTATCGTTTGTAAATTATTATACATTTTACATGGTTATATCCAAAGGGCGATTTCAAAGAGCGAACCGCAAGAGGCAGTTGCTTTTTTGCGTTGCAATTAAAATTTTTAGGATAAAAAGCTAGTTCTTGATTATCAAACTTTCATACTTGAAATGTCCTCTTGAATCCCAACTTGCCAGATAGCAGGATGATTGAGAATGCAATTAAGGACTTGTAGCTAGCAATGTACCTGCAACAGGGGGTCCAATCGTCAAAGGGAATGAGCACATCCCCAAGATGAATCCGATGGCTTGGGATGCACCTACGGGTCCGCAAATATCGAAGGCGATGGGTCCAAACATAGTGATAAAACATCCATCGAACACACCCATAACTAGGGCAAACGCGATCATGGCCTCGAAGGTGTAAGGCGCAAAATAGGGAGCGGCCGTGAGTAGCATTGTGCAAATGCCAATGCATACGAACGATATTTGTTGCAGAAAGATCCGGTTCACTCCAGGGAGGTCGGCAATGCGGCCAAATACGATCCGGCCCAGGCCAGAGGTCACGCCAATGCACATCACCAAGCTACTGCCATTCTTCTCGGGCAAGATGTCCTTCACATATTTAACCTAAAGTAAAGTAAACTAAGCATCAGAAGCATCAAAATCCCATGCCACAAATTTGTCGTTTTCCATTTCGACCTTTGGCAATTTGTGGCGCGCATGACTAGCTTTGCATTCACGTCTTTTGATCTAAATATTCCCAATTTAACTCTCTCAACGATTGAGTTCGTTTCAGAGATGTGATTGTACTTACAATGTGCACATACGGCACGAAATATCCAAACAGAGCGCAGGGTACGGCTAAAGCCCAAATCACATATTTCGGGTTTTTCCAATTATGGACGTTCACAATTTTGGCCACACAGGTCTGACTGTCGTCGACTGGAAGTGGGGGCATCAACGGAGCAAAGGTCAAGGCGGCCAACATCAGGAAGAACGTGAGGAAGGCCAGAAATCGGAAGCAATTGACCAACTGCAAGGAATAAGAACAAGGAAAATTTGTCAGTCGGAGACCTATTCAGGACACAGCTTGGATTGGAGTACGTAATGCAGGATAATAAGGGAGCATCGGTTAATGAAATGGTAAGCAGACTTAATGAAGGAAAGACACAAGCTAACTAGGACCAAAATTCAAGGACTTCAAAAAACGCAATAGGAAACGAAAAAATTGTAATTGAATTCGCCAGTAAATTTGTCCAAATTAAGATTTGACACTTTACTCAAATAACTTGATCAATAGCCAGTAAATGCAGGCTCACACAATGAGGCTAAATGTGTTCAAGATTTGCTCGAAGCCAGTATATCCAATGAAGTCCAGAAATAGACGTTTGAAACAAAACCTCGCACAAAGAGGCACAAGAAGTCATTACTCCATCCAGACAACACATTTAGCTGCCAAGCGATGCCGAGTTCTAGCCATGTTAGCGGAATCAAATTTCTTTTGACCTCCCGGATTTTGTTCTTACTGTTCAAGCACAAGAAGATTCATTTCAAAACATCGAGATCAACAAAACGCAGAAAACAAGATGCAACAAAACCGATACAAAAACAGAACCTTCAAGTCAAGTGGTAAACAAAAAAGCGAGCTTTTTCAAGTGATCTCACCCCCCAACTTGAAAGTAGCCCTTCAAGAATGTATGGCATCATGACGGTAAATAAGGAACTTCCAGCGGTCACCAACCCATTGACAACGCCCATGCGTCGCTTGAAGTAGTGGCCCAAAATGACCAAGGATGGAGTATAACATAACGAGGAGCCCCCTCCAAACATCACGCCATAGGTGAGGTACAATATGTCAATCTGAAAGAAAACAAAAAAAAAGCATTCCAATGAAGTATTAGAGTGGAACCCCTGGCCAAATATGCTTACATGATTAACGAAGAATGAGGAGAGGAGCATCCCTAGGAAGGCTACAAATCCGCCAAAAAATGCCGTTTTCCGGATTCCGAACTGGTCGGCCAAGATTCCGGAAACTGGGGATAAAAAGAAAGTAGCCCCCACAGCCACTGACCCAACCAAAGAAGCCTTGGTTGCTGCAGCCTTATCATCGTGATACTGTTCGCAGAGGTAAACGAAGATCACGCCAAACGAGTTAATAGTGCCAAAAATAATACCATTGGTAAGGAAGCTCGCAATCAAAACCAGCCATGCCTAGAGGAAAACAAAGGAGAAATAAAATTCAAATCAGGTTCTTAGTATCAATTTCAAGAAGAATGACAAGCCATCGTTTCGAACAATTTGCTCGGCAACCCTTTTAGTGCTCAAAGGGTTGAAGGACCGTTAGAGCCAATGAGTGCCGAGAAGGAATCTTGAATTTGTCGGCAGTACGAATTTGTGGTCAAGTTGACCTAATTTAGTTCAAGGTTTGCGTGGTTTGCCCACCACAATGGTCAACTTCGGAAGAAGAAATATCCTTGGTCATGTCCATTTATGCTCAGCTACGACAGATAATTATGGTACAATGAGCAGGAGACTCAATCATAATCGTGACAGAAATTGGTCGACCCTGGGGGCTTGATATTTTCCGCAACATGATGGTCGGTACAAATGCGTATGTTTATTCCAGCTCATTCCACTTCAATTATTTCATTGGTGGCCAATTTCTACCTCTCTTTTGCCCCATAGGTACACCAGTCTGAACGGAATGTAGCGCATTAGTCTTAGTTTCTCTTACCCAAAAGCCTCCATCGGGTGGCGTGAATCCTTTGGTGACGTAGTGCTCTTTGGTACTGTTGGCAATGACAGCCTCTGGAGATATGCTAACTCGCCGGCTGACCGAGGTCTCTTCTGAATTGTCGCGCATCATAATGGGCACCAAATTGGAGGATCCAGACGAGGACACGATGCTGCTCCCCTCCTCTTCGCTGTATTGAATCAAACTCTGATCTTGGTCCTCAATTAGAGGCTGAGTTTGACTGGCCGAAGGCTTCAAGTCCATGGTTGAGCTGAAACGAAATGAGGATTACCGTCAATCTCGATCCATATGCGGATATCTAAAACATCTCGCCAGCCAGCCACCTACTGTACGTATGTAGGGTAAAGCTCCAATTCTCAGAGGTCTCCCCAAGCCATCTGTGAAAAGCGCCCATAGCTGAACTTTAAGTAGTTAATAAAACTC
>NC_081444.1:10999634-11006347 GCF_007210705.1 Tigriopus californicus
ATGTACAGCAGTCTCCCCAAGCCATCTGTGAAAAGCGCCCATAGCTGAACTTTAAGTAGTTAATAAAACTCGCGTGAAAGTTGAGCGCGATGTCTCAGCAAACACGTCTGCATTCTGCATCCACAATAGTGTATAGGGACAGACATAAAGAGTGCGAGTGTGCGTGGATATTCGTACGCTATTTATGTTCTGAGGTCGGAATAGCAAACCTTGTTCAAGCCAGACAGCTTGACGCTGGTCCTTAAATGAGAAACTATATACCTGATTGGTTCATGGTTCTTGCACATTGCCTATGAGATTGGGAGAACGATGCTTCAAAGCTCTCGCACTAGGCTACCCAACCAGGTGCTGAACATTCAAGATTACATCCTTTGATGCTTGGATACAGATAGAGTGAGGGTGAAATTACCAGGTTGTGGTTCTAATTCCACAAAGCAAGCCAGGAGAGGGGTGCACTTTCTTGGATCTTCACAACTCACAAGAGCTCTAAAAATGGATGCGTGTGGGTGGAGGAAGGTGGCAACATTGTTTAAGAGAAACATTGGCTTGAACATGTGTTGGAAAATAACAGCAAGAAGAAGGGAGTCGTCGAGAATCGAAGTTTCCTAAGAACTGGATTGCAGCAGAAAGACGTTCTCTGACATATCTTATTTTTGTTCCAAGGATACAAACACATGCAGTTAGGCCAAAGAATTTGTAGACTGTGTGTGGTTTAAGTTCCCCGACAACTTGTCAGCTGCTCTAGTACTCGATTATGAAACTTATTGCATCTGTGAATCTACAAGAAATACGGCCCTTTGCATACTTGAATGTGTGTTTGCAATTAGATGGCCAAAATAGCTAGGGTCACTGGAATCTCTAGACAGAGAGGTCAAACATTTGAATGACATCATCTGGGCAATAACGTTGAGTTTGTCAGGAAAAAATTGAATCCATTAGGGAGTACAAATAAACGTACTTTCAATTAGCCGTCCGATGGTCCCGATTGATAAGGCGATGATGTGCAGGGAGGGAGAACGATACCAGAGCTTTTCCTCTGATAAGAGACACGAGCATTTGAACACTCACACCAATGTTGCTCTTAGTGTCCTTGGTCAACGGATCTCACTGACATATCAATCCAGGACAACAGACAAGCCAATCTGCCACTTCTCACTTTGAAAGCATGGACTCGACTGCTGAGTACCAACACGCGAGAGGTCGCCCGAAAATTATCCGAGAGTTCGGAACACTCGGTAAGGACTTGTGGTAAGCAGCCTGGCATTATTAAGTACTAGAGTGAGAACATCATTCAGTAGACGTCGACAGCCAGGACGACGTGGGATGACGACCAACAAACGGCTAGCTTCTGCCGGGAGAGAACTCCAAAATGGGGGCGCTTCGTTCTTCGCCGTGAACTCTGACCTGACTTGATTCTTTTAGAAGCTAAATATTACTTTGCATCAAAGGGTCGGACGTACAGTACGTGAGACACGCGCTTCAACCCTGATGGACTAATGGACTCGAGCATGTAGGCGCACAATGAAATGGGAAGAAGGCAACAAATATGATATATGCGGTATGATTCGGTGCATCCCCGAGCTATCTTTTTTTCCCTCCAAATGTGTTTACTGAAAAAATATCACAGATATTAGGACTCAGATCGGTGACAAACGTTTCAGCTCAGGAAATACGAGCGCATCTGAGCTCAATTCCTGTTTGCCTAGTTCCAGGTATTAATCATCAAGTGAACGTACGTACGTACGTACGTATGTACGGTGAGCAATAGAACTATTCGAACAGGCATCCCAGATTGCTAACGTTGTCTTTCACAATCCAATCGTGAACATTTTAAGATATGAACTTTGAAATCCCGTTTTTCTGTTCAAAATTACACCCAATAGCGTCGTCATTGGAGAGCGGGCTTGAAAATGATGTTTTGAGCCATAAAGTGACACTTTTATGTGATCGCAATAACGATAAAAATGAAGAAATCCCCCAAAAAAATTAATAGAAAAGTGATTTTTCTCCTAATTTTGGATGTAGCGAAATTAGAGTTCTGGTTACAAAAATTAAGTCGAACTATTGGCGCTACTACTTGCTCTGCAAGCTTAAGTATAACTGGGCATAACTTCATTTCCTACTCCCCTGCAACATTAAAGCTGTTGGACGATTGGAAACAAAGCACACTGGATGGTTCCAACTTGTTTAAGCTTGATTTCGTATCAATCATTGGTACTCGAAACCCTGAAATGTCAAATGCTTATTTTGTATACATTTTGACATTATATTTACGGACTAATGGGAATTCTGAACATTGCACTTGCAACCTAATTCATTGTCTTTTCACATCTTCTTTCCTGATACAATCCCTTTATTTTTCCGACGGAAAAAACATTCATGGAGGTTTTGGAATCCAATTCTCCGGTCGTGTGGAGAGCTGATTTTCCAGACATAAAACTTCATTTTAAAGGGATTAATAAAGTTTACAGCAAATAGAAAAACCTTGCGCTTAGTTTCGCTTTTTACTGATGTTTCAATTTTGGAAAGTAATATGTTGAGTTAAATATCCCTTAACTCATATGGAAGTGCTGTGTTGGTGAAAAAGTGGTATTTCTAGGTCAAAATTGAAACTAGAACAAAATGTAATAAAAAAGGGTTTTTTTCTCAGTTAAAACGTGGAATTATGAAAAAATTTCTAGACGAAAAACTTTCAAATCCGCCCTTCAGTCATCATCATCAATCTATTTAAGGAGCAATCAAAAGGTCAATTCAATTCATGTGAATAGTCAAAATTAGCTTTTCGCCCTAGGGTCTGAACTTGAAGCGGATTTCTAGTGGTTCAAAATGATAGGATCATTGTATGGGAATAACAAAGGAATAGTGCCAGTAGCATTTAATTTTCCACCGAATGTAAGAAAGTTGTAAGAAATGCAAAAACATCATTTTCTCAAAAAACGAAGAAAAAAAAACAATCTGCACCGTAATGAAACTAGGTTCAACCAAGAAAAATGAAAAGTTGAATTGCAAAACCCGAAATGTTACTTTTACTCAATTGTTTTGTGACATTCCACTTTTTTTCTGTTCTAATTTTCATGTTTTTGTAGAGTCGACTGTTCAAAGCTTCACGAACAACGAAAGGAAAATCGATTTGTAAAGTTAGTACCGGCAAGTAGATTTGAAAAATCTCTGCACATTTGGGTGAGGTATTGACTCCACCCCTGAATATTTGAAGTATCCATAAGTTATCGATTCAAACTCAAGTAACGTTTTACACCTCGACATACATCAAACGTGCTTTGATCAAAGGCATTGAATGTTTACAGGAAAATACATGGCTAAACATCAATTTTCAATCTCTGACTCATATCATTACCTCACCAGCGGACAGTAACATGATTGAATTCCCCGAGGGCAAATATTTATTAAAGAAAATCCCGGTCTTTCATCATATCAAGTGAGACCGTCATCAGCTGAAATTTGGCTTGTCAAGCAGGATGATTTACCCACTCAATCATGCTGTAGCACCTCTCCACCCGGGAAAAACTCGTTTTCCATTGAAACATCTTCCACTAATCGAGGATCTACCAACACCCAAAACGTACTTGCACAAATAATATGCCGAAGCATCGAGCGACTATCTGTAGATTGTTATTGACAACAAGGGTTTCAGCTAGCTGATAGCGGAAACAACTCTCTGAATGGAAAGAGCCAATAAGGAATTGTTCGACTCACTCACCGACATTGTTCCGGACTTTCTTGGAATCACTCTCTGAATCAGGGCCTGAGTCGCGGATCTCAACTGATGACAATTGGGGACTGACGCTGTTTTTTTTTTGGTTTGTGATGTCGATGAGCCAATCTGGAATGCCACAGAGCACAAGCCAAAGATAACGAACACGCTGACGATGCAATATGCCCACAGAATTGGTGGCATCAGCCTTTGTCGAACTTACTTACCCTTTGTCAATCCGGTTCAGCCGTCTGTTAATAATTAAAGTCCTCAGTGTGTCACAATGTCATCATCCTTTGCCGAACCTTCACCTCCCTCGGCTAAAAGAAACGGCAAGAAAGTCGGCAGAGCCAGGTTGGCCCACTCATCAGACAAGGTCGTTTCGTTCAGTCGAGCCAGCAGAGCCCTTTCTTCCACTCCCACATCGTACCTCTCCACATCTCTGCAGTTTGGCTCGATACTCACTCACACACACTCACTCTTCCACAAGCACGTACGGTCTCTTTATTTCTGGCCTTTAAGAGGGAACACTCTTCAAGGAACTGGCGAACTGGGTCAGAGAGGGGAAGGAGGGAAGGGGGGGGGGGGTCTTTGGCCCACTCCAAGGGATTTGTACAGGGAGGGAGTGAAGGAAAGCTCCGGGATCCATCCAGCGTCAGGTCGTCGGGCCAAGTCGATTTCCATAGTACAAGAACAATTACCTTGTGCTTCAAAGGGATGGAATGAGATGAGAGGAGTACAAAGTCTCATTCAGGTAATAGAGGGTAGATCGTTCGACTTAGTTTACCCTACATCAGGTTATTTGCTTAAGAAATGAAAACAATTGTTATGAAATAATGGTCAAAAATAGAGCTCGTGAATGAGGCAAGATGCGCAGCATTTGATTAATATTGACTCGTGTTGGAGTGGTAACCAAGGAAAATCCAGTTTCCGAGTCTAGAGAGAGAGAGAGAGACCCATCCATCCTTCATACAAATCCCATGCAAGGACATCGAGTACAAGTGGTCAAATTAAATGCTCGAACTTCAACACGAAAGAAACAAACGTTACAGAAATTTCTGATCGTCTGTCAACAATCCCTTGGGTCGATGAAGGCATTGCTATTAATGTGTCATTCTTATTTTTGCAAAGGCATACATTCCCTTGACATGTGGACGACGGATTTGATTTCAATTTCATCCATTTTTCATGCACTCTATCCACCAATGTCGGTCGGCCCTTGAATATAGGATTCGGATTTGCGTCGTAGTTGGATGGAGTGATTGAAGTTGAGTTGAGGTCGGGCAACAACATACGTATGGAGGAGACCGCATCCCTGGACAAAGCGAACAAGAAACATTGCTGGACTTGTGTTTTCAGTGAGCAAATGAAGAAAGAGCGTCTTAGTTCTTTCTTAGTTCATTGGCCAAGCCAGGGGCTAGGGGGGGATTCATCCATATATTGCAGACACCCGTATGTATGTACGATGTGTAGTGAACATTCTTGGATTACAGGATAGAACGAATGTAATAGGCAGGAAAATTGGCGCCAGGAAATGTTCCCGAAGTTGTTGAAATCGTACGTTGTTGACGGTGAAGTGTATTCAATACTAGATACAGCCCTGTACAATTGTTGGGAGAATGACGGATCGCCAAGGGCACATCTTTCCACGTTAATTAAGCTGGTCTTGAAGGCTGAAATTAGTTATGTTGTATTTTGCCAAGATCCCATCGATCTTAAGGTCATATTTCTATTAAATACGCCACATTTGGGAAAAGTCGAACATCTTTTGAAAGATGAGAACGCATTGGAAAAAAACAAGATCCAGAATCTGTTTGTCTTTATACTTCGAATGGATTCAGATCTTATTGGAAGAAGCTAATACGTGCAAAGGGTTTGTTTCCTTTTGTTTTAGGTTCAAATTCGCCTTAGAAAACAGGGAGCGATTTGAAAATCCAAATTTCTAACATTGAAACATTAAATCCGAGAAAAAACGTAAAACTTCATTTGACATCCAGATAATTCGAGTTTGGAAATGAGGAAACTAATCTCCTGAAAAGCGACTTAAAACAAATATTGATATGATTGCACATTCTGAGAAATTGTTGGCAATTAGGACTTTCACAATATCCAATTAACCGGAATTTCCAACTCCTCCAGATTTGAGGGAACGATAAAATTCGATGAGCTTGACTGAACCCTGGCGCTCGAAGTCAACCATTTTCATGAGAGCTGTCAAGTTGGCGTCATCAATTTCCGAAGCTATCGCCATCTACCATTAAAAGGGCTGGTTTCTTGAAAAGTGACTCTTTTAAAACTACATATTTGGATTCTTTTTGAACGAATTTCATATTCAATTCCGTTCAGTGTTATCAAAGGATGTTTAAGCTAGATATCCTTTCACTTGTTTAAGCATTTGACCGTTGCCATTGATGCATTTGACATATCAATTGATTTTTTTCTTGGGTGTATGTGCTGACTCAGACATGAGGAGCTAGCCTGGAGAAAAAGGGGAGAGCATATACCTTACACATTATTGGCTTCCTTCCTTTTTGAATGCCCTGCCTTACTTGCCTCTTTGAATTTGACCTGCCACTCTCTGTAACTCGGAACTTGACTCTTAGATGGTGGGACAGCAGTACCATCAGGAAAGCGCTACCCAGGCCAGACTATGCTGATTTCTTTTCACCTTGAAGACGCTAGTTGGCCCTCGAGAAACGGAAAGTACTGCCCTCTAAGAACTAAACTTCATGCGTCCCCTTGACCAGAGATGTAGCTTTTGACCACAAACAAAAACACCAAGTAAAAGGATAAGCTCACGGATGTTGTTATGTACCCTTTGGCATGCCAACTAGTGATGGGATCAAATCAAATTTCAAATTCAAGGTTGCCACAAACTGTGGATAGCAAAAGCACCCGCCTATTCCATAGCAACGTAAACACTTAGTTTCGAGCACAAAGACAACCCTGATTTGACGGAAGAAAAATCAGGCTCACTTTTTGAGGCTGACTAACGGGTTTC
>NC_081444.1:11006398-11012574 GCF_007210705.1 Tigriopus californicus
GATTAGAAATCTGAATCAAAATATTTGTCAAACCGTTTTGATCGGGTAGTTTCACGTGTAGACGGCTCAGAGATGAACTGTTTGTCAAATACCAAACATTTCCGAAATTGGTAGGGAAACTTTGTGACAGAATGTTTCTCGTGTGGACGTACCATAACCCTGAGGTTAAATCTCGAGGGTACACGAGAAGGTTTGATGGCGTGAATAACGCTGCTTTCAAAAGTGGGAGACGACCCCGGTTCAATAGTTCTTTTCATTCTCCTCTGCCTCCTCGTTTTGGGGGCAAACAAACGTAGAAACACAAGAACATGCTCCAAGAATCCTGAATTTGACAAGCTATTTTTCGTTGAAAACTTATGGATGATCCATTCTAATAACCTAAAAACACTAAACACTTTATACATCCAAATAGTGATAAACAGAAAGCTATATATGGTTTACTTATGGCATACCAGCCAATTTTGATCATCATCCTTTTCCATTAAACTGTGAAAAAAAGCCAATGTTGAGGTTAAAGACGTAATGCTATTCAGGCTAGTCATCAAATGCTTGCAAAACTGTGCATTTCCTAGCAATATTTGGTTGGGAAACGATGAATGACAAAGTGCTGATGCGTTGTCAATTAAGCTCCTGTAAAATGATTATTTATATGTCATAATTGTTCGGAATTTTACCCATAGAGAATTTGAAACATCTCCCAGAAGAGTTGATGTCTTATTGATTATAAAAGAGTATTTGTTGAATAGTTGTTCACTTTATAATCTCTTGATAGTCTGGTAAATTTTAGGGGCCCAAGAGGGCATAATAGTAGATGATGCTCAGTTTGTCAGGAGCACAGTTTTGTACTTTTTTCGTCGACATTGATGATACCTTTGAAGGAAGCTCAAAAATAGTGTTGTTAAAGGTAAACCAACACCTTTAAAAAAATCTTAATGACAAATGGAAGTAGTTCAAAGTTTCCATTTTTTGCACTTGTCTTCGCAGTGCATAATCAACTCCCATTTGCTAAAAATGAATTCCATAAGGTATACTGATGGGATCGATAAAAATAATCACGGAAGGTTGCGAATAGGGCTACCAATTTACATTTTCAGTGGAATATGGTATCACTAGCGGAACGTCATAAACCCGCTAGTTAGTCACAAAAATAACCCTGACTTTTCTTGATCAAACCAGGGTTGCTTTTTTAGTCAACGCTAACCTTTCACCTTATGATGGAAAGGGTGGTGCTTTGACTTTCTTAGCTTTCTGGCAATCCTGATTTTGAAAATTTATTTGATCCCATCACTACTGGATACACTTTTACATATTTTGAGTTGAGTTTCCTGTACAAAAACAATAAACAAAAAACACTATAAGTTTTAGTGCAAATGATAGCTCAATGGACGCGATTACATTTTTAAATTTGGTTGCTATGTAAGCAAACGTGAGCGTTTTCAAAATCGTTCAATTTGCTGCCTTTAAATATTTGTAGGGCGTATGTTGGCGTTGATCCAGTACTAGGATTTAAGTCATATTTGGACTATTTTTTGACTAAAATTCCCCATCAACCTTATATTCAGGCCAAATCAGCCAACTTTAATTCGGTGGTCGATCAAATAATATATATAAATAAAAGTTAAGTAAAATGAATAAATTCCTCCTCTTGAACTGCTGAGATTCCAATCCCAGTAGCAGTAAGGAATACTGATGGGAAAAGGGCAAGTAGCAGTCATCACAGACACCCAAGTACTACTTCTTTAGAAGCAAAGCTTGGCCAAGTACTAGAACTTGCGCAAGCTTAACACAAGCAGAGATCAACTGTTGACGAAGGGAGCCCAGACGGTTAGCTGAGGAAAACCGCAAAATTGGGAGTTTTTGTTTATGAGCTGAAGTCAGATTGCCAGAAACAAACCAGTCATTGAACCAAAGCCACGTTGCTGCGTCACTGTTGGTGCACATTATTGCTTTTCTTGTATAAGCTGACTTAATTTGCCCTGATGTAAAACTTCTTGTTCAAGTTTGGCCACACCATTTTCCCCTCATGTTTCTGTGCACAAACCCAAGTTGGGGCAAGTTCCCTACTTGGGCAAGTAAAGCGCCGGACTACTTGCCCTGTCGGTGCTTGCTTCACATCAGTAGTAAGGAAGTCATCAAAAAAAAAGATCTAATCAACGGACTTCTAGAGATGTGGACGGCAAAAATTTCTTATATCCTAAACCGCTCACTTTATTCCAAATGAGCACTTGATATGAACACAAGATCTTGTTGAATAGATGAATTTGGACAAGTAACGTTCAATAGTTCACATTAATACGGCGATGTAGTTTCACGTTATTGAAAGACATCATTTTTATCTTGCAAACCTCTCCAAGAAATCTTGAAATCCATGATCAGCCAAATCCGGAAAAATGAGAATAGGAAAACTGCGTCATGATATGTAATGTCCAAGTCACATACAAAAGTTGGGGCCTTGTATCAAATACAGGGAATACAGGGCACTAATACAAAACAATGGCTGAACCTTGCTTGATGCGAGAATAGGGTAAACACTTGCTTTCATTGGCAAAAACCTACATTTCAGTATTTAGTAACTCATGAATAGTCTCTCAAAAGCAAAGCCGTATTCAAGGCGAATTTTCTACTAGCTGGCCTCTATGTTCCTCACAGATCTTTCGTTTAGATGTTGGCACCCAACACAATTGATAGAATAGACACAGAATAGCTAGTTAGTCAACTACGGGGGCATTCTTTGCGTGAAGTTTATAAAAATGAGGCTTGAAGAAAGTCAACAAGGTCAAGACACCTTGAATGCGTTCGCCCATTTAATGCCGTTGAGTTTGAAGAAAAGAGATTCTCTTCACAAAAGAGGGCATGACGAAATGGTAAACAGGTATTTGGTGTTGACCGATCAACTTTTTGAGATTCCAGCTTGAATAAAATGCATGCAAAGAACGCCGCCCCTTTTAGGATTCAGCAGCTTTAGGCATGGAGTCCGTCAGTAGTGGAGTGGAAAGCTCAGTCAAAGATGGAACGTCTTTCAGTGAGGTTGTGTAGAGCTATGCATTACCTCCTGTTCCAATGCATTCCTGCTGAGAGAGTGCTCAATCAATTCCAACTTCATGTTAAAGTACTCAATTAGGAGGTAACGCAATATTGAAATGTAGCAAGGTTTCAGACAACTGTCCTCTCCACTACTGCCACATTACATGCCTTACATCACAAAATGCAAGCAAAATGTAAACAAGGTCTGTCATTGGTTGAAAGTGTGAGTAAGCAAAGTCAGAGGAGTAAGCAATCCCCGTCAAAGAGAAAAGACAATAGAGGCTTGAAATTCAAACTGAAGGGAAATTGTCATTTTTAAGGTCAAAGTTTCAGATGTTCCAGTCTCTAATTTTGTCCAAAAAATGTTACTACAATGTGACACTTTTGTAGCCATTTTAGAATCAATCACATGTAGAATCATTTTTGCATCATACTCTGCATTTGAAGGAAAAATATGTTCAGACCAGTACATAACTTTCAAGCTAAAGTCGGCAAATCTCCTATGAACTGTAAACTTGATGATTGTCCAAATGCAAAAAAACTCCAAATTGCCCCCATGCTAGATTTCAAAGAAGATTGTCTCTTCTTTCATTTAATGATCATGTATTGAACAAAATTGAATGGCTAAGATAAATACAAAAAAGAATGTTTCACCTGAAATGACTTTGGTAAAGAATTGGCCCAAAGTATAATTACTCACCCTTGGAAAATTATGAATTATCAAAGCTGCCAAGCCTCTATTGAATACACGAGTGGCAAATGGCTTGAAACTTGGATTCCGGCCACTCGTGAACACAGCGCCATGAAATGAGATTTTTAATGGTGGCGTTTGGTTACCTCTGCGTACTGCGTACTGGAGAGGAACTTTATACCGCTGAAAACCAGTCCTTGTTAAAGAAAATGCTTTGAATGCTCCCACACATCATTATCAGTTGGTTCTCAAGCCATTATTGGCAAATTACAGGGTGGGCAATTCAGAGAATTAGGCAAAGTTCTGGACACCTAGTGATCAAAAGCATCCAAAAGTCGACAAAGATTGACAAAGTGAGTATAAATTGTATGAAATTTATGTATGGTGTCCAGAAGTAGATAAGCAGGCAATAATCCATAATCATCCAATCAATTCATCAAAACAAATTGAACCACCATTAAACCATAAAACACAATCTTTAACAAACAAAAGTACACATTTAGAATCATTAAAAACCTTTTAAAATGAGATTCAGTTGAAAAAGTTGAAAATAGGGGGTATTTTTCATGTCGGAAATTTCTTCTGTTTTCAGGAGATCATGAGTGCATTTCTCAAGCTGTTAATCAATTTCTAGGTATGGTAGGAGTATTTGGTGGCCAAGTTAAGCAAAAGCCACGCCTCAAAAGTTGTAGTTGCTTAATGGTTCCTTCACATACCCTCATGGAGTTTGAGCGGAAAGTGCAAATAACACTATAACATTCCAAGCTTTTATTGATTGGATTTTTTCCCAATATGCTATAAATATGCTTTTAATACCAAATCTAGAGCGGCTATAGGCAAGTTATATTTCTTCAGGTGATAATAAGAGGACTTTAAACCAGGCAAAAATGGTGCCTTTCTTTTTTTTAGGTAAAATTGAACATTTGAGAGCATTGAGCTTATACCTAAAACTTATCTTGCATTCCAATTACTGTGTGAACTGATATCAATTCAAAGTGTACAATTGCACTGGATATTTCACTTGTAGTAATCTGTTTTTCAATCCATAATCTTATCTGAATCACGCTTACATGACTTTGGTTGTTGAATCAATGAATGAACACACCATGCATAAGTGTTAAGTTAAGCTTTGCCAGCAATCAAACCTACTTTTTAACAATCGTCTGTAAAATATGTCAAACGTTTTTGCCATAGTTTGTAAGGATTTATTTTACCTCTGGCATCTTCAATGAGCAATTTTTGGTAATCAAATATATGTTTTAAAATACTTATTTGCATAGCATTACAGTACTAAAGATTCGTAATTTCTAAATTGGGCTGTTATGAAAGAAAGAAGAAACATTTATTTCAAAGAATTCTTGTTATGCTGAAGCTTAGGCCACAGATCTCAATGACTTATTTCAGTTTCAAAATAACAATTTAAGCAACATTATGCAGTATTTTCAGTTTTAATAATTTGTAGCTTTGGCTATTTTTGACACTTCTGGACAAAACAATTCCTCCCTGTTCCTTGAAGTGAAAATTAAACCAGACCAGCTGTTCAAAAAAGTGACGAAACCTTGAAATGATTGACTGAACCTCTCAGTGGTTTAATGCTCCCAACTTTATCAGATCAAACTGGAGTTATTCTTATTTCAACCTTTTGAACAGGCCATTATCTCACCATAAATGCGCCCCAGATTTGATAAGGCTCCGCCCCTCGGGTACAGATACACTTTAAGGATTGATTTACGCCACCCTGGGAATTGGGGCCCGTCTGACGGCCCACTGAGTTGTTAGTTGTGAACGCTTACTCTTTTCCTACTGTTTTTTAATGAGAGATTTCGTTATTCGGGCGAAGTACCGAGAACTGATGGGTTGAATGAAGTCTTTGAAGTCAGATTCAACAGCTAAAAAAAAGTCCTGGACCACAAAGTGGCGCCTTCTGACTCAAAGGCTACCTAAGAGATTAAGATACAAACTAAATGGGCGGCATTAATTCTTTTTCTTCATTTCAGGTTGCTAATTTCCAAACTGACAAGTGTTATTCTTTTTTGAGAAAGGCACTCAATGCTAAACATAATCATGGAAAATGCATAGCACCACTTTACCATATTAACTTATTTATCAATTGACTCCAGTTTTTCAAATCAGTTTTTTCATGTAATACATATTTGATATCAAAATACTCCCTTGAAACATACCATTGTTGATTTATATGGTTTTATTCAGGTTTACTATACTTTAATTCCTACTCTTGCACTTGTAGTTTTCTGGATTATGATAGGTTATGTCCAGGGCTTGAACTGTCACTTTTTAGAATAAGTAACCTGTTACCATTGCCTTTACCCATTACTTTTGCAGCTATAACTGCGATAAAATGCTTATGCCATATTTTAAAATTCTGTAAATATGACATGAAACAAACAACTCCTGCAATTATTCATTTGAACCCACTTTCATTTGAAGTCATTGCATTTGA
>NC_081444.1:11013512-11131290 GCF_007210705.1 Tigriopus californicus
CTTCAAATCTAAACCTTTCATCAATAGGCCGTAAAATGGAAAAAAAGGGGCGCCAAGTAATGAACCTTCACAAAAACAGGTGCTGGATCATGTTCTGGAAAATGATTACTAGATGGCAATGCCCTAATGGTCAACAACCAAATTTGAATAGGCATTGTTAAGTAACTTGTGGGACCGTATAATCTTCAGTTTGATTAAAATTCGATGGCAAGACTATTTTCCTTTTGTGCTATGGGACTTGTACTACATTTTCCACTAATTTTGAGATAACCGATAGTTTTCAGAACTTATTCTTGCAGCTGTTTCTTCTCAAGGTTCATTGTTGACAAATAGTGTGGTCAACTGTGAGTCAATTAGTGATGGGATCAAATCAAATAGCAAATTGAAGGTGGCCAGGAAATGTGGAAAGTGAAAGCATAGACTGTTTCCATCTTAATGCAAAAAATTGAGTTGGAGCCAAAAGCAACCTGGATTGGATGGAAAAAATCAGGCTTACTTTTTGAGTCGTCTGACTAATTGACAATGTAAATTGGTCGCCCTTGTCCCAACCTCCGGTGACAATTTGATCCCCTCTGTCGAGTCCATTGGATGCCCGCAACCTCCGGTCAGAAGAAACGAAAAAAAAGCCTGGTGAGTGAACGAGTGAATAAGCGAGAGAGTAAGTAAGTAAGTGTAAGTGGATCGTTTCAGGTTGGAAGGCTGCACACAGACAGAGAGAGCCAGTGGAAATCGATTCAAGTCCAGCCAAGACCAATATACATACTACACACATCCATTGACTGTCCGACATCAACCCGATTGAGCCCCTCACCTAGCCCAGCTTGAGCTCAGTCGGGCCGCGAGCCCCGCTCCCGTCCATCCACCCGATTCTGACCGCCACGGCCGTGGTGGGATCGAACATGAGGCTGAATGGCCGGTCCGTGAACATCATGGCCTGGACGAGCATTCGGGTCCTGGTCTGACCCTCCTCACCCGTGGTCGGAGCGTGGGTGGGTCCAGGTCGGGCCCTCATTCTGGGGATTTTGCTTGCCCCTAGGACTGGATGGCGGCTAAATCCGGCAAGGGCGAGAAGTCCTTTCAGGAGAAGTTGAAGTCCTGGCTCAAGTGAGTAGTGGTCCCCACTGGCCGCAGCCATTTGGTCCACGGTTCCAGCACCGGCCCGGAGGACCCTCGATTGTCGATGGCGCCGAGGAGCTCATCCTGCCGTGCCCGTCTAGCCGAGCAAAGGCTGAGCTCAGTCCCAGCCCAGGCTGGATGAACCCCAGATGGGAGTGGCTCACTCACTCATAAGTTGAGGCGGGCGGGCTTCATTTAGGGCGGGGACCCAATGGGTTAAACTCGAGTCTTTTGGGCTAGAACGGCCAGTTCACCTGGGTCAAATTGGGATTAAGTTGAATTGATTGGCACATGTTGAACATAGGAAATCAACGGTCAATGCCGGACTTGTCATTCGTTGTCATTTCCGTCCCGCCTGCCGCCCCATTCGATATCTTTTTCCACCCCAACAATACCCCTCCTGTTCAATCAATAACCACGTGCATGTTTCGATTTAGGGGCTCAAAAGGTCCGAGTCACGGGTCCCATGCGGGTGGACCGCCTGGCTCGGCGGCCAGTGCGGCCGCCCTCCAAGTACTGGCCACGGAGCCCAAGCTGCTCAACCTGAGTCCGGAGCAAATCCAAGCGCTGGCCAGCTCCTCACCTCTCGAGGACCGGATTCGAATCATCACCGAGCTAACGCCCCGAGTGAGGTGAGTCGTGGAAGACTGACCTCCGAATCCCCAGGGTCGATGAAGGGGAGACTGGTAATCTGTCTCGTCTTGGTTTCAGGGGCAACATCTTGGAGGAGCATAGTGTGGAATTGCTGTGGATGAAGACCAAGGACTTGCTCGAGGCCCAGGACCCGAGTCATCGGGTGGCCGTTATCCAATTGTTCACGGCTCTGGTCGAGGGCCAGTTCGAGCATCTCGATGTGATGCGAGGCCAATTCTTCCGGGTCATCGAGTGCCACAAAAGCCCCGAGGATTTTCCGCACCTCTTAAATCTTTTGGATGCCTTGACAAGTGAGGGCCATATTGATTGTAGTACTCATGTAAGGGAACACTCGGCAGTGGTTGAACCTGCTTCTTTTGCACTTGATCAGGGCAAGGCAAAGACATCCTGCACTTCGAAGAAAAGATCGGTCGTTTCTTGCTCCAAGTGTTCCCCACCCAGCCCAAACCCGCCGACGTGGTCAACCAGTATCTCTTGATCTTGCTCAATACCATCAAGTTCAATCCGGCGTATCTGGACCCTGAAGTGGTCACCGGCTTAATCAACTGTCTGAGCTGTCACACGGGCTTGGTCAATGATGACGATGGTGTCACGGGCACGTGTTTGCAGGTAAGTTTGATTGACTCGTGTGTTGGCACTCGGCCTGGAATCTGTCAAGCCAAACGATTATCTTCCACACTCCACACTTTCAGTGCTTTTTTGCCATCATGGGCTTCAGCTACATCCCCAAGGAGGCCCTCACCACCTTTATTTGCACGTTGTGTCGCGTGGTTAATATGCCCGCGCATTGCAAGGAAGCCTGGCGCATCATGGGCAACTTAATGGGCACCCACTTGGGCCACTCGGCACTCTACTGCCTGTGCCAGATCATTCAGTCTCGGGAATATCAGAACAATGTGCCCTTGGTGCGAGGCGCCGTGTTTTTCGTAGGCCGGAGCTTGTGGGGCAACCCGTGTGTGAAAACCATGCGAAACTATTCGGCCATGACCATCTTACCCTCGTTCATCCAAGCTCTTAATTGCCAGCATCAAGTGGTTACCTATGAAGTGACTTTACAGGTAAGTGGATAATCATTCGACAATCTGAGACGCGTGGATGATAAGAAGTGAAATCTCTCTTATGATGGTATTTCCGATTCTATGCCCATATTCACTAAATTTGTCGCCTAGTTGGAACGTTTGATTATCGAGCGAGGAGAGACGCTGAGGGCCCCCGGCTGTGATTGTGCCCTCGATTTGATCGAGGCCATTCTGGTGGCAACCCCGAAACATGCGGAAGACTCAATGAAGAAAGAGATCTTCAAGCATATCCACGACACGTTGAATTCGTTTGAGAACCTCATCGATCAAGACAAGTGAGTTGATTGATTTCAGCCAAGGTTGACACTCTACGTGTCTTCATGGCTCCGTCCAACTTTAACAATGATACATGTATTGCCTTAGTTATCGAGGAAGCAAGAAGAAGTTGTTCAGCATCATCGATTTGTGCTCTTCTCAGCGACCCGAAGAATCGGTCGTGCGATTGCTCGACTATCGGGCCATTTCACTCTTTCCCACCAAATCGGGTTGGATTCGAGGACTGCACACGCTCATGGACAAATACTACAAGAACGATCCCAGGGAGGTCATCCGGATCAAAGCCTTGGAGGTCATGGCCTCTGTGGTGAGAGCTAATCGTCACATGTACGAAGAGGATATGTTGGAGCGTGTTGTGTTGCCCTTCCTGAGGTCCTTGGATCACGAGCAATCGCGTGTGGTTCGTTTGGAGGGGATCAAAGTGCTGACCTCGTTGTGCACCGAATGCTCTTCCAAAGAGGCCATGAAAATGGTGGATATCATTGAACGCATCCTTCTTCGGCAATGGGACAGCAAAAAGAGCCCAGGTTTGTCTTACACCGACCATGACCACACAGAGGCTCGTATCGCCGTCACGGGAGTGATACACGCCTTCAAAGTGAAAATCTCCCAATATCCACCCTCGTTCATCGTGCGGATCTATCAAATCCTTGCCAAACTGGTGGAAGAGCATTACGCACATCCCGAGATCTATGGGAACACGGGCTCCATCCGGATCGAGATCTTTCGCTTGTTTTTGGCTCTTCGAGCCGATGAGAACTATCATTTGGGGATTTGTGACGAGGATTCCGGCTCCATTCGTTACAGTCCGTTTATCGTGTGTCGAGATTTTGCTTCCGGCGGGGGTCCAGCGGAAATCCTCTCTGGAAATGAGGATCAAACCCGAACTCGAAGCGGAGGTATTCACAAATCCGGAGGAGGAGGATCAGCTCCGAATGCCTCTCAGCCGGCCACGTACATGTCGTTGACCAAGGCGTGCATGCTTGTGATTAAGAGCTTGTCAGAGGAGCGTGATTGGACGGTCCTGAAATTGGTGTTGAGTAAGGTGCCTATGGTTTTGCAAAATAAGGCCATCATCACACGATATGGTAAGGCCATCTACATGTTCATTACGCCTTTGGTGGAGTTGACCTCGAGGAACTCCAAGTACCCCGAGGTGCTGGTGAACACGCTCCCGAACTTCTCCAGATCCGAGTTTCACAACACGGTGTTCCCCGTTCTGGCCGCCATGGCCTCGTACAACGAGTTCTTGGAGCCTTCATCTCAACGATCCCTCATCAACGCCTTGCATGTGGGCTTGTTATCGCGAGAATGCAATCGCATTTGCATCATGGCCTTGACGGCTTGTGCCCTGGAGATGAAGAAGTCCATGTATCATGTTATCCCCGAGGTGGTGTTGAACTTCTCCAAGATTTCCGCCACCAAATTGATTGCCACGCCCATGCTGGAGTTCCTCTCCACCCTCATCCGTCTGCCGGATATATTCTCTAGCTTCACCGACACCAACTACATGGCTGTGTTCGCCATTGCGCTTCCATTCACAAACCCCTTTCGATTTGACGCCTACACCGTTTCATTGGCACACCACATCATCATCATGTGGTTCTTGAAATGCCGACTGTCGTATCGACAAAACTTTGTCCAATTCATTATGACCGGACTCAATTCGAATGTGATCCAATCCTTCGAGGAGGGCAACTACCGCAAGATAGCCGCCAATGTGGCAACAGCGGCCGCCTCTCGCCTTGCGAACATGGATTCCGCAGACCGGAAGCGAAGTTCCAGTCTCTCGGAGCATTCGATCAAGCCTCGAGATCGCGCCCAAACAGCCGTGACCACCAAAGTGTCCACTCAGAAAGGGTCCGGCGCCAGTGACGAGCTCTCCGAGGAGCACAAGCGAGCCAACAAGATGATCAGCTTCCACCAGGAGCTCACAGAGACTTGTGTCGACATCCTGGCGCGATACATGTTTGCCAACGCCTCAGTTCAGCCGAAGCGATTGCCCACCACGCAATTCCTCCTGAAGGAAGGCCACTCGGCCACGTGGTTGCTCAACACCATGCTCATCACTATCACCACGAGCCATTGTGATCAGACGTCAAACCGCGGTGGACTGTGCGATCGCTGTCACCTGATTTGTTCGAAAACGAGACAAGAGGACCCATTGAACTCGGTGCATCTGACCCAGCCCGAGGAGAGTTCCTCCAGTGGAACCTTCATCCAGAGCCCAGAGGGAGAGATTAGTAATGTCAGGAAGAGGCATCAATCGGAATTCCAGGTTAACAGATTGAACGAATACTGTTTTTAGATTCATTTCGTATCACATCAAGAACTTTCGATTTAGGCCCAGAGACCCAGCCCGTCACGATATCTACCAGGATCCTCGGCTCGAGATGATTTTGATTTGAGACGTCAAGTCTCGGCCGAACGAATCTCGAGCCAGTTGTCCAATCCCGTGCCTTCACAGCAAGTTCCTCAGCCAAGTGACTCTGAGAACGATGTCGGGCTTTTGGAGTCCTTGATGAAGGAGCAGAAAGGTCAAGAGATCCGGAAACCCGATTTATGCGCCTGTTGGTGCAATGGATGGGCTGAGGTAGGACAATCAATCTGTAGTGAATTGAGAACCACTCATCATAACTTAATGATGAATTGGTACTACCTTTCCTAGATTTTTGTTCGACGGCCAAGTGGAGATGTGTCTTGGATGTGTCGGATTCAGAACTCCTCTCTGGTAAGCGACTCCTACAGTGAATTTCCTTTGGCTGATTTGGCGGCGTTGTTCCGCCCTTCAAACGATCTGGCCATCCGTGAATCCGTGGCTCAAATGTTGGACATGAGCAAGCGAATTCCGATCGACACCTTGAGTGAAAAGGAATACGAATCTTTGACGAGCGACAAGGGCGATCCGGTAAGGAAAACCAGGCGTTTGTTTGATGATCTGTCTTGAATTCGATTAACGGGATTAAATTAATTTTTCAACTTCCGTTGACTTTCAGCGCGAGAGTTTTTCGCTTCAAGGTTGTCGGGCTTCAATTACGGCTGAGTCCGATTCTTCGACCCACTCCAATGTGGATCGTGATTCCAATCCTTCTTCGGGACAAGATCCAGCCAGTCCAGCCAGTCCCTCAGAACCTCGGACAGGTAAGAATTTGAACAGATAGAATATCCGTTGATGTCTAGCTCTTCTTTTTGACCGTTCTCGAATGTCTCTAGAATTAAAAAATTCGGGTACCTCCTCCAATCGCCAAAGCTGTGGTCCCATCCCTGAGGTGGAGGAAGAGGAACCTATTGTGCGGGAACATCGGACGTCCTCGGAATTGCTCCAAAGGCGACGAATCAGTCTTCAACATGGAGGTGCCCCGAATGCGGACTCCACGGAGAATTTGAAGTTAAAGATCAACAGTCCCTTAAAGACCGGATCGCCCATGAGAAGCCGAGAGGCCTCGGGCACCCCACCCACGCTCACGCCCATCTCAGGACCTGCATCTTCGGGTGTGGGCTCACGCCCTCCCAAACTCTTGCTCGACTCGTCGATGCGACGTGATCGCGCTCATACGATATCCGGACCAAGTCCCCGGCGATTCAATCGAGATTCGGCTAGCGGGACCGGATCGGCCGGCATTCGACGCGGGCCGGAGTTCTTACGCAGTCAGACGTCAGGGGGTCCGAGCTCGGAACGAGCAGAACGGGTGACTGGGATCTCGCCCCAATTTGTGTTCTTGCAATTGTATCACAACTCGAGTTTCGGCAACACCAACTCGCTCGATCAGCCCATCTTGTTGCCGGCCACCAAAGCCATTGAAACCAGCATCAAGAACTTGGACCGGATTCACGCGTAAGTAGCTTTCTACGGTTTGAAGACTTGGAGCGGATCAGGGCTTGTAAAGCGTTCAATTGTTCATGTGCTGTTCAAATCTTAGACACGAGACGCACAAGATCGGGGTCTTGTACATCGATCCCGGTCAAGAAGACAACGAGGAGGCCATCCTTTTGAATGAGTTTGGCTCCTTGAGGTACACCCAATTCCTTCATGGACTGGGGGATCTCATATCTCTTAAAGATGTGGACAAGAAGTACTCGTATGTGGGTGGGTTGGATCATGTTGACGGAGATGGAGATTTTGCGTACATGTGGGAAGATGACGTCATGCAGGTGAGGATTTTTCCCTTTGGATAGTTACCGTCAAAAAACTTAAAAGGCGCTATTGATAGTGGGAATTGTATTACCGGTGGTTACATTCCTTGTAGCGGTTTGTAAAACCCGTGGAAACCTATGCCTAAAAATTAATAACAATGCTTTGAATGCATTTAGGTCATATTCCACGTGGCCACTCTCATGCCCAATCATGAGCGTGACCCGAAGGCCAACAAAAAGAAACGACATATTGGCAACGACTTCGTGGTCATCGTGTATAATAACTCTGGTGGACACTACAAGATGGGCACGGTTAAGGGCCAATTTATCAACGCGTGCATCGTGATTACGCCCTTGGATCAGGGATCGAACAAGGTGTTTATTGATTGTAAGCCTGAATTGGACGAGCCCTTAGGACATGTGAAGGATCCCAAGATCGTGTCCGACCGTAATCTGGCCATCCTCGTTCGGCAATTGGCCCTGCACTGTAATCTGGCCGCTCAAATCCAGCAGACCTTGGGTTTGGGAAGGGACCCATATTCATCCAATTGGTTGGAGCGGCTCCGCCAAATTAAACGCATTCGAGATAAAGTCAGTACGGTCTCCGACGATGGGAGCAAATCCAATGCGAGCAATGGCAAAGATGGTGGAGATCGAGCCTCCAACGACAACTCTTCGTCGTCTTCATCATCGCGAACCGAGCGAACGAGTTCGTTTAGTCGAGCGGCTCTGAACGACTTCACCAACATTGTCATGAGACGCATTTCCAAAGATGACTAACGAAACGAACTCCATCATGGCCCATGTTGCAAATGTGAATGGAAGAGTTCATCAATGTCATCCTCCTCTTCATCATTCTTCCCTGCATCTTCCATTCTCTTTTCTCTCTCTCTTTCGATCGTCGTATGTTATCATCTCTTTTTGTCCACGTGATATTGAGAGCGTCCTCAGCGTGAAGATGCATATGTGAACACGATATAAAATACAAGCAGTTATATTATACCCTTACGTGTGACGTCACCAGTTTTCGTGTTCAAGTATTTTATTAAAACAGAATTAGGGTAGCAAAAGCCGATCTTAATTTATTCTGTACAGAAGTGCCCGGACGCTTAATTTTCTGTCAACATCACTTCTTATCCTCTTCCTTTTTCTTATCGTCGTCATCTTTCTTTGTCCCCTCCTTGTTCCCAGTCATGGCCCCCATGGCTTGTTTGACAGCATCCGAATTGGGATCCACTCCCGGCAAATTCTCCAAAACGTTCTGCAGAAAATGGAAACATTTCAATTGTAAACCCATCCCGACAGTGAATTCCAGCAGACAAAGAAAGCTGAACCAACGCACCTTGAGGAAGTCTGGGTCGTTCATCTCTTGAGAGTAATCCTCCTTGGACTCGTCCACCTCCATAGCCTCGCCTTTGGCAGCTCCGGCCGAGGCCGAGGGCGACGGGCCGGCCTCTTCCTGCATGGACATGCGCATAGCATAAGCGATCTGCTCGTCCTCGGTCATGGCGGCCAAGTTGGGCTCGTCGCTAGCGCTCTGAGCGGGTGCGCCATCACCACCTTGAGTACCCTCGGGCTCCATGGACATGGCCAATGCGCGTCGCAGAAGTGCCTCTTCGGAGTTGGGATCCGAGGCGGCCGTGGGATCCGCGGGCGCCACGACGGCTTCGGCCTCCATGGCTTCGCCGCCCTGGTTACGGGATTCGGCCTCCTGTCGAGCTCGCTGCTCTTCCATGGAGACGCGAAGCGCCAATGCCAATTCGGGATCTTCGTTCGGATCGACACCGAATTCAAAACCACCTCCATCGGAGGGCACCACATTGGGTCCACTGCCATCTTCACCCTAACACGATGGAAACGAGCCATACCCAATGAGCCATCCCCGAGTATTCAGAGTGGGGCTGGGACTTACTTTGAGAATGGGTGACGAGATGAGTGCGTCCGAAAGATGGGGGCCCGGGGGAATGGTCACGAGATGACTGCCCGTACCGTCCTTGCCATTGACGGTCTCGACGAATTTTTTCAAGATGTCAGCATTGTCGGCGTCCTCGCCAAAGCTCACGATGTCCACACTGACTTTTTCCTTTTTGAGCTTCTTGGCCAGTTTGATGAGGACGGCCTCGTCACCCGTGACGGGTGAGCCCACGAAGGCCACAATCCGAGTTTTGTGGTTCTTGCCTTGTCGATGCTTCAAGGTGAGCTGAAAGGGGGGCACAATATGCAGAAGCCCGATAATTCAGGCCTGAAGGCATCCATCCGATCGAGACAACTTACATGGGCGATCTTGATGCCTTGAGCCAAGCGCAATTGGCCTTTGGGCTGAACGGCGTGCAACTTGCCCAGGACTTTACCCGTGTCCGTGGTGAGCGTGACCAAGACGGACAGCTCGGCCAGGGTCATGAGGCCCACGTTGGATTCGGGATTGGCCCGCAGCTTGGATTGAGTCACCAGATTAACGGCGTCCTGTTGAGCTTGCAAACGGGTGGGCAGGAAGTCCCCATTGCGCATGTACTCGCTATTGTCCACGCTAGAATCAGAGACGAGAACCAGAAAAGTATGAGTCGGGAGCCCGGATGGGGGAGGGTAGGGGAGGGGGTGGCGGATATTCTTCATCTGGGGGCATGGCCAACCGTCCACAACTGGGAACAGGACCCGAGCAGCAGAGAATATCAAACTATATCAATATGGCCTGTCAGCCGGACTATTCTGGCCCTCCCCGCATCAGGGGGGTTCAGATCCGCATCTTTATCCAGTCCTGATTGAGATCATGGAATCCACCCTAGCCTGATGGAGCCACTTACCAAATGATGGTGGATTCCAAAACCATCTTGATCCACTGGCCGCAGTCTAGCCTCAATCCACGGGGATTCCACTCACGCTGGCCAAGGCGTCGACACTCCAAGAATAGACGATATATGTGACGATGTGAGAGAGGTGAGGCGGGTGGCGATCGATAGCAATGCCTTTGAGCAGTGGGTACTCGGACCAAGAAGAGTAAATCAGTTCAGAGTTAGCCTCCCGATCCTCGGAAACCCCAAGTCAGCCAATCTCCACAATGACTCGAAATTTCTCAGCTCCAACGTCAACAAGGCCAGGGTGACTCACAGGTGGACATAGACGGTAGAATCAGTGTTCTCCCAGAGGCAGCTTAAGAGGTGGCGTGAGTTATTCTTTTTCAGCTTGCTTTCAAAAGGCTAGTGGGTAACACGGGTGAAACCGAAGGAAATGTTCACGCTGTGTGTCAGGAGTCAGAGGACATGATTATCCATAACGTCTGTACAATCTGCTTCTTTTGTCTCGCTTTCGGACTTACTCGGGTCAAGTTCTCAGCCATGCGTCAGACCGCTTAGAAGTGGACATAAAATAATCATTGGTACATTCCATGATTTGCGTGTGGTTTTAAAGCCGTGGAACTATATCAATCCCGAAATTCAGGCATGTCCGAGAGTTAGTCTTTGGACAATGACTTTGAGAGTTTGGCAATCGTGCTGAATGTACTCGTACGCTCAGAAACTTCTTAGTCTCGATTCAATTATCATTAAGTCCATTATCCATCACGCAAGTTAAAAAAAACTCACGCAACCTTTTAAGCTGCCTTTTGGGAGACCACGGATTACCGTTGGGCGGGCCCAAATCATAGCCGCCGCCCCCTCTCATACCCGCCCAGTATTGACTGGCCACCCAGGGACCCGGGGGGAGTTATCATCCCTTATCCGAGTGAGTCAGGCCAGCTGAGTTCAACCAAAAATGGTCACGCTAGACGTGGGGCCTGGGATAGTTTCCAGCCAGCCAGGGATGCCATTCATCCCTCTATTCATTGATCTGTCAGGCCCGGCGCCACCTAGCGGACCTGGGCCGCTAGCGGGTCAATTAGTGGTTCAATCCGCGACCCTGATTGTTCGCTCCTACACACAGACATACAGACCTACCTACATACCTACCCCGCATTCCCCCCTTAGCCTAAGACCGCCTCCCTGGCCTTGTCCCTGGGGTGGAATGTGATTGGTATTGGAGCGTGGGCGCCAGTCGCCGATCCGGAGCCCAGACCTGGAAGCCTGAAGGCCTGCCGTCGGCCCCCATTGATCGATTGAATGATGGATGGATGGATTGCTATGGACGCTCAGCCTTGAGAACCCGATTCACCCTACCCCCCCGGTGGACGGACGAGTGGGGCGTGTATGAGGTGGGCCCGATCTGGCCCCGAGCCATCTCTAGGCGGGTCGCCATGGAGGGCGTTTTGCGTCAGTTCGTGGAGAGTCGGAATCCGGCTCACAGTCCCGTTTTTCGGCGTCAATTCCTCACCAAGGTACGTAGAGGCCTCAGCCTGTCAGCCTCATCCCACCCCCACCCCCACCCTCATACTTGGCGGGTTGGAACGGCTGGGCCCTAATCCTGACTTTTTCTGGTCCAGATGTTTTCCAATTTGGATCAAATCACCTTGAACCCGGTGGATGTGTCCAGCTTATTAGGCTTGTTCGTTCAATGGATCCTGTTCTCGGAAGACGAGCCCCTGATTGGCCAATTGGGCCACCAACAGTTCCTGTAAGTCCAGCCCACCGCTTGTTCTCTATGTTCTCTATGTTCTCTACCCTCGGCCCTGGGCCCGATTGACCGACCCGCCTTGATTATTCCTCCTGACCTGTCTTAGAGCTCTGTCCCGCAAATATCCGGCCGCCTTCTACGAGTATGTCACGCCCAATTTTATGATCGACATGTTTACCAATGCCACCCACGGGGCGAAACGGGAGCTGGTCCAGCTCGTGGGCGAAATCTTGTCCCTCCTCACCGAGTTCGAGCCGGAGCGAAACATTGAGGCCACTCAGCGCACCATTGTCAACGTCACCAAGATCCATCTCTATGGTAAGGGCTTTTTCGGTTGGGCTTCCGGTGCTGCCCAAAATCCCAGGCCATGAACCCCCCGGTTGTATTTCCATCTTCTAGCGTGTCTGAAAGAGCACGGTGTGCATTTGCCCGTGACTCGCGAGATCGCCCGGGTCTATCAAAACCACCCGTGCGTGTTGCCCAACCCCACGGAATGGAGTCGATTTTCCGTGTTGATAGTCACGCTTTTGGCTGGCTATCAGATCCACGCCGTCAAGTCCGATCAAATGAACTTCTTTGAGGCCACCGACGAGGTCAGTCAGATGTTGCCGTTGATTTGGGGTCGCTCGGCGGCCACGGACGGCATTCAAGAGTGCCTTAAAGCGTTTTACTCAATCATCTCCTCCGAAGGCAAAGGTAAGCCGGTGGCTGATGACCGGCCAAGTTGTCCCGCTTCATTCGGCTCTCGATAATGGACCTCCATTTTTGCCTTTCAGACGCTCTGAGCTCGCCCAGCTGCGGTTTGATGGCCATCATTGATAAGATCCCCAACGTTTTTCTGGAACGAGCCACTCAAGCCATTTTAGACGAGAGTTCTCAGGCCACTGGCGAGGCTCGAACCGTCATAGGTTTGCAGGTAAGATTGTTTTGATTGACGGGTCAGCTCTATCATGATGACGTGGATGAACAAAGATTCATGAGCTCGGTTTATCCATCAGACCATGATCAAGTGGCTAACCCTGAGTCGAGCCAGTCCCAGAATGGTTCGCTGGCTTCTGGAGATGCTTCGTGGCCTTCAGGCCAAAGACCGGAACTCGATCCTCATCGAAATTGCTCACTCGTGTACGGAACCCTTGTCTTTGGCGTTGGCCCAACCGGATTTGATTGCCTCGGTGAACGACATCTTCTTCTTCCTGTTATTGGGATTTCAACACTCGGAATCCATTTTCCATGGCGTCGTGTCCCATATCCCACAGACACTCCGATCCTTGGGCCACATGAAGAGCGAAGAAACATTTCATAGATTGGCCGAGGCCTCGCGCTTTCTCATGGCTCGATTTCCCAACTTTCCGGATCTATACGAACCCATTGTTCATGTCCTGGAGGAGTTCAAAATCCCGGAGCCTTCCGAAGCCAGGGCCAGAGGTAGGCAGGCGTCTATTGGTTCAAATTTTTTGGAAATGCCCCAATCCGACTTCATTATTCGTACTTTAATCACGACCTGGTGCTTTACTTCTATGAAGAAACTCCTTCAACGAGTTGATTTTCTTTTAAAACTAAGAAAATACTATATCCTCATTGTCTCGGGCAATTTTTGGCAAGAATGACAAAAATGTGTTTTTTGTCTTGTTTTCAGAACTGCGTTCCCTATCATGGTTGTCTCCGATACATTCTACGACCTTCATACACCATCAGACAAGAACCATCTCATATTTGGTTGAAGACGCTCTCTCATTTCGCTCTGAAACTGGAATGGTGGGATTAATCAATCTTGGGAACACCTGTTACATGAACTCAGTTTTGCAAGCCCTCTACATTACCAAAGAGTAAGTAGACAATCCCCTTTTTGTCCAAAACGTAACTACTGCCGAATGTCTCAGAGGCTGCTTCTTTCAATGGCCAAGCTGAGAATAAATGGTGTTCTTCTTTTCCAGTTTCTGTGATGATATCCTCAGTGCTCCATTAACTTCTTCTCAATTGGTGCTTTTCCGACTCCAACAAGTGTTCGCCTATCTGCGATATTCTCAGAGGTCCATTTACTCGCCAGGAGACTTCCTGAAAGTGGCAAGACCCCCCTGGTTTGAATCTGGACGACAGCAAGATTGTTCGGAATTTCTCAGGTAAATAATCATAAAAATGGAAATGAAAACACAACCCACGACAAATCAAAGAGACACCCATCCTTTTCGTCTCCTGGGAAAAAATTCTAGTTACAAACATGTTTTCAAATTAGTTTGAAATATCTTGAAAACATCATCCAATCATGGGGAAAGCCTTTCCATTCGGTTCGTTCGTTTTATTTCGGCGAGTCTCTGAAGCTCAAAATGGGTTTATGCCTGACGACGAGCTGGCTGTATGTGACTTTTCATGATTTGGTCTTCAAAGCCATCTCAATCAGAGGTGCAAGTGAGCGGAAAGAAGACCTTCAAAGTTGCAGCTGGAAAGTTGAGATTGAATGAGAATGTCGTCTCGGCAAACAAACATCATTGAATTTGCGATGAGGGTCCAAACAAAATCCAAAAACGTCCATGAATCATCTTATCAGAATGCAGTGAAGTTATGGCAAAGGCTACAATTTCGTCCTGCCTGAAATGATTATTTTCAAACAAATGTAATCTATGTCGCCGTTTCAACTCGTCACTCTCGTTTGAGAACTCAAAAAGCTACTCTAGACGGCTTCTTCAATTCCAGGTACTTGATTGATACTCTTCATGAGCAGGAGAAATCAAGCATACCCTGTCGCCAACAGCCAGGCGATGAGCCCTCGAAATCGATCTCGACGACTCGATCATCTGATGAAAAGAAAGAAACCATTCTGGGCAAGACCATCGTCATCTGTCCATTGGGATCCACCCCCGAGGAGGAAGAAATTCCAAAGATGACCACTCGAAGTTCTAATATGGCTTTGGACGTCATTTCAGAGGTCCCAGAAACCAATGGAGATCAAGATGAAGAAATGTTAAGTCAAGTGAGTGCTCAGCTGGTTTTGTCGCCAGGTTTTACAATGAGGGGAAGGAAGGAGCTAAACGATACAAGTTACTGTCATCTATTGCGTGAACTTGGTGTATTGATATTCTGAAAGCATCACATTTTCAGACTACGTAAACCACGTATTCGTGAACGTACTATTCTGATTTAATTTGGACCCCCAACCCTTATTAAGGTGCCTTGCCGATGTCCAAGCTTAAACATGAATTTTAACCCGCTCCACGTCGATTGACATTGGCCAGTCATAAATGCCTTGATACCATTTTTTTTTTTGGAGGGCAGGGTGAGTGGCCTTGGAACTCCCCCAAACTAAATCTTTTTGATAATGTATGGTTAATCTTGGGACTAGTTGTATGTTGTACATTAAGCAACGTCACTAAGTAATGTCACTACTATGTTTTTGTCCTGTTTTCTTGTAAATCGTTTAAATATCAGTTCGTTCCAATTGACACGTCCCAAAAAGAAAATGTTTTGGATGGCCTTGCCGTAATACCCAGCTTTTTACAAAACTTGATCACTACGAGTGCAAGTTGCAGGAAATGCGTTGATACCGAATGTATTTTCCTGATTCATTCTCATTCAACATTCCATGAGAGTTGACTCGAAGTCCTCAAAGGGCATCAGTCAGCTACCGACCGAGCGCGTGCAACATACGTCTCAAAGAGCAAAGTCTTGTTTGCATGTTTGTCCCTCCTATAGTTCAGTACTGGAGTGAGTGACTCCTTGTCCACTCCAGTTTTTCATTCGAGAAATAACCCGACGCGAGTCTTTTAGTAACGACTCGCCCCCCCTAAAACTTTACATAGATTTTTTGGATTGTGTCAGAAAACGGACCTCACTTTTTCATGAATCACCCGAGCAAGAAACCAAGTCTTCAAAAAGTGAGTGTGCTATCTCGGTATAGTTCGGCAAATGTTTGATCTGCTGGACTAGAGGTTAGCATAGAGCTAACTCGCTCGAGTCCTCTTCTGGAGCTAGCACTAGATGGGGTCATAGTTGGTGAGCACTGAGCATAGCTCTCTGGCAACGGAGCGATCGGATAGTCTTTGACGAAAAAGATATTGTATATTTGGTGGAAAGGCTGAAGCGAATTTGAACCATACCTGCAGTCTCACGATTTCCTTGATTTGTACTGATAACGAATTCATGCGAAGCCGTATGCGTCAAAAAGAAAAAAAAGTTTTCTTTGAAAAATTAGTTTCAAAGCCAGTCAGATTTTGATACAAGAGAAAATACATCTGCAACGGTACAATTTCAACTCGAAGTAGAGAAGAAGGTATGGTGATTCTTGATTTGCAACCAACGAACGGATTCAAAGCAAGGATTTAGTAATGCATAGATAAACGCCAAGTTTTGATACCATCAAAACTCTAGCAGTGCTGTTGGGCTTGACCCACTATATATTTTGACGTGGGCTGGAAGCATATCGGGACTCAAAATTTCCACGCCATCAAAAATATGAATCCATGGTGTATAATTTCACATAGACGCCAGAATTTCTACCTGTTTGAGAGCAAAGATATGGAACTCAATATACGATTGACCGCCAATACAAGCAAGGCTTTGTTGTTAAAAGTATATCTTTTTCTCTTTTTATTTTAGTGCTCGGATGGCCGAATGGACGAGGACTTCTTTGGAAGCCGCGGCAGCTTGTCAGCGTTTCATAACCGCGGTGATTTGTCAGAGGACGAGGAAGTGGATTTGCGGGGGAGCCGAACCTCTCTGGGAAGCTTGGGAATGAAAAGATGGACAACTGAAGAGAATCTTTCTTCCAACTCGAACAATGGCTCGCGAGAAGACCAACTCAATATCCTCGATGAGCCCTTAAACAATTCCCACTCTGACTCAACAGGTAGGAGACCCATTGATAATTGTTGCCGAGAAGTCAAACCAATATATTTCTTCGGCCTTTCAGATAGTGGAATCCAAAGTGTAGGCGATTCCATTCGTGGATCGCGAGATTCTGTGGGAGACGGGAAAGAAGCTTCGAGTTCCCAGTTAAAAGACGTTGCCACTTCCTCAACCAAAAAGAGCCTCCAGGCCAAAAGCGAATTTAATTTGGCCTTTCTGAAACCAGAGTCTTTGTCTCCCGTATCTTCGTCCTCCTCGTCGTCTACCTCTCCATCGGTTCAAAGACCCTTGCACGAGCCACGCCTCGTGTCCCTAGTTCAAAAGCACTTGGGAGGCAAACTCCGGACTAGGTATCAGTGCTCAAAGTGCCAAAATGTGTCTGAGCACCGAGAAATCTTCACAGAGTTGCATCTGGCCGTACCCGCAGATCAATCCGGCAAAACCAATCAGCTGAATGACAATTTGACCATGCAGAGCCTGGTGAGCTCCTATTTGAGTGAGGAGACTCTCGAAGGGGACAACCAGTACCATTGTGATACGTGCCAGGGACTTCAGGATGCCGTCAAAAGCGTTCATCTCTTGGAAGGGCCTCACCATTTACTGTGCACATTGTTACGCTTCAAGTACGATCGAGCCGTGAATCGGAAGAGCAAAGTCTTCACCAATATCAATTATAAACTCACTTTGTCTTTGCCCATTCAAGATCCCACCAACGAGTCGGGACAGGTCAGAGAAGAGCACTACGCTCTTTATGCGATTGTCATTCACTCGGGTTACAGTTCAGATGGGGGCCATTATTACACGTATGCTCGACCCCCGCCCAGAAGTGCCAAGGAGTTGGATTGCGATACCTGGTACATATTCAACGACAGTAAGGTGTCCTTTGGCGACTTCCAGTCCTTCAAGGACGTGGGCAAGCAATTCCCACGGGATGTGGCTTATCAGTTGCTCTACAAGAAGATGGAGCCGGTCGATGAATCTCGGCCTCAGAGGACCATGGGTCGAAAACCATTAAGAGCCGACCTCAAATCGGCCCTGGACAAGGATAATCTGAAGTTCTTGCGCGAGAAAGAGCGCAACTCGAACAACACGGGCTACAAATCGAGTGCGTGGTCATCGAGGAGTACGAGGAAGAAAGATGGACCCGATGATGAGGATGATAAGGATGGATATAATGAGGGCGGAGGCAAGGGGTTCCAAGGTCCAAGCCTGGTTTGTTGAGCCTTGAGGTCTTTGTGCAATGTAGGAGTACTGTTTGTAGCACTGCCAACTGGTTTGTTTTTATACGTAAAATTTTCCAAACTTATTATTCATTCCAATCTCACATGACATGTTGAGGTTCTTCTATAGAAAGTCAAACTCGTGTCCATTCATATCTTCTGTCCATTTACCTGTGATACCCATCCATTATCCATCGCTCTATTTGTCATTTGTACTCAGTGACGTGCTTAAAAATGAAATATATGCATCAAATAAAAAAAACCGGTTTATTTGAGAATTATGTACTTTTCCCCAAACTGTAGTAATCAAATGCGCTTCTGCCGGCTTTATAATTCCGGATACCTCAAACTCGCAAAGAGGTTGTGTGATGCTTTTGAAACTCTCTAAGACCCTTGTCATCTCTGTCACAAACTTTAAACGTTACGGTTACTTTTTTAAAAAGGAATGTGTTACCGCTACCGAAACTTTTTTGAAGAAGTAACCCGTTACCGTTACCCGTTATGTAGAATGCGTAGGAAACCTTTGGGCATTTTTCTTTGCCTCGTTTATAAAAGAAAAAAAGTAACGGTCAAGGGAGGACTACAAAAGCCTTTCCCTTACCGGTACCGTTACTTCTTCTGAAAAGTGAGGCGTTACCGGTAGCGTTACTCAAAAAGTAACGCGTTACTTCGCTCGCCACTTTGACAAGGGTATTTTCATACCGGTTAACTTCTAAGCCCTAACAACTCCCAGGTATGAGCTTTAAAAACAGGCCTCAGGGGAGATACACTTTTCTACTATTATGGGGGTCTCCTGCATTTGGGTGAAAACATGAGCACCATTTTATCGATCGTGATCGACCTACGCAACAACTGTTATGTTTTCTTCCAATCCAATTTTCGAGACACTATCATTAACTTTAAGGCGTTTTCGCACATGGAGCTCTTCCTTACCAACTTTGTATTTGATGGCTTCATTTACCTTTGCTTTCTTTACTCTGTTTACTTGCCTCTATTAACATTTGAAGTTAAAGAGTGTTATACGAGTCATTAATGAGTGTTTCAGAACACTTCGTGTGTATTTTGCGATCATAGATTCATAAATGAAAAAGAGCGAGAATTTTGACATAATGTTGCCACACATATGGGGGTCTCTTTATCAAGGCATCATTCGTTTCACTTCAGCCTAACCCTCATACTGAAAATCTGTTGAACGATATCTCGTGATTGCACTTCGGAAAATGCATAGGCGTTCAAGTTCATTGTGTACGTACGTACAATCATCATCATGTACCAGCTATGACGCCGACCGCTCAAACCGCGGAGCCGTGCCACATACGTACCAGAAGGGCTCTTCTTCAACGGCTTACTTGGGCAATGCACTGATGATTCGCCCGCTATCAGCTAACCTCATACACGTACTAGCTTTACCGTGAAGAAGCGGTTCGAGAAAAAAAAGCGAATGCAACGCTCGCCCGCCAACAAGTTAGCTCGATAACAACGATCACATGTCGGTTTGCCTTGGCAACACATTGGACTGGGTGCTGTACTCACTATTAGATAGCTTCATCCACCTGCACAGACAGAACAAGTGAAACCAGGAGCCTTTGAAATTCCCATCACCACAGGTAAAGGCTCTGAGAAATAAATTCAAAACCGTTATTGGGCAATTCATCTGATATCTATCTAATTCATCTAAATGCTCACATTAGTACGCAGTGTCATTCATCTCCCGCGGCAGTAGCATATCATCAATCAGTATGTCCGGAGCCGTGACATTGAATTCCGGCTTTTCCATGCCGTTGTTGGGATTGGGGACTTGGCAGTCCAAAGCGGGTGAAGTGGAGGCGGCCGTGAAACACGCCATCAAAGTGGGCTATCGGAGCATTGATTGTGCGGCTATCTACGGCAATGAGACGGAAGTGGGCGCCGGACTGGCTCAAGGCATGAAAGAGACCGGCGTGAAGAGGTAAAAAAGTCCTATTAAATATTAATTAAAAAATAAAAATACCACACTCTAGTCAACTATTTTATCAGTCTTGACCATTTTATTCTTTTATTAATCGATTTTTGTATATGATATTTATACATACAGTTTTATACATTTTACAATCTGACATGACCAAGAGTCGCAATAAAGTTAAAGTAAATAACTTGAGGTATGGTAGGATGTTTAAATGGGAAGGCGGCCTTAGTTAGTCAATCTGTTAGTGGCCAAAGATTATTCCGGGCTTTGGATGCCAATTGTCACGTTTTGGTTTGAACATCATAAGATGTATGAAGTGTTTTTAACGGTGCAGAAGGAGATCTAAGTTTTCATTTGAAGTATCAATGGCAATGAGAGGAGAAGCACTTAAAAACACTCCTTGTTCTCCTCTCGTGGTTGGGTTTATAGTTTATACTTTTCTTTGAAGGTTAGCGAAACCAGAGCGCATCCATAACTTTCTGGCTGAACTTGATTGAGAGAAGAAAAAAAACAAATAACCTTCCTTTAAGCAATATCATGAGGCATCTTATCGACGAAACAAACTCATACTTTTTTGAGTCTTATGGAAACCATGGACAAAGGCATTTTCTCAACATCTGGGAGCACTCTTACTTTCCCAATCTCCCCGACAACGAGACAGCCTTAGGAGCTTGCTTAGACCTCGAAAAAAGTGCTGGGCTCATTAAAATGCACTTATAGAACCCATTCAACTTGAGCTGGCACAATCTTCTTTAGTTTCCAGCACTTATTTCAATGTGAAATTTAAACATCTTCTCATCGAGCGTTGTCCTTGGCTCTTCATTTTAAGACACCAACTGTAAAGAGTACATTGACTTTAAACGTAGACCTCTGATTTACTCCATAGTTAGGCATCGAGCTAGAAATAATCGTCAATACCGGCGATTTTGAAGCAATTAGAAAACGGGTCTCGTTATGAATAAAACTGCAGACATAGATAAAATGTATTGGAAGTGTTAAGGAGACACTACTTTAAAGTTCGCCTGCTAACGAGGTTTAAAAGTAGGTCGGTGCTTTGTGCCCAATTGAGTGACGTCAATAGGTATATGCCGGTAGATATTGAGATAAAAAAGTAAAACTTACTGTGGTCAAAACTTTTTTGGGCCCCCGAACACACGCAGAATCATTGCCCCTAGCATTAAATGAGGTTTACCTTGCTTACAGTTCATATCAGGCTAACAAAGGCCCGCCCCTAAGAAATGGCCCAGCTCTAACTTTTTTGTTCTTGGCGCACACATTGTTCCAACCCTGATTCTTTGTAGCCGTCTTATCGGTTGAATGAGCAAATCGAGTGCAATGGCGATACTTTAGCCAACGAGGGTTCCAAAGAGAACGAAGCTATTGAAGGTCGCAGCACAATCTCCCGTTTCCCTCGATCTTTACATTTGACTTTCCCCCGATCACCTTTTGTCTCGTCTATCAGATGCATGGAATGAAGCTCCGTTGCATTCGTGCCTACGTTATCTCACTCTTTGCTTGATTTTGGGCACTGTCCATAGGGAAAGAATTCCAGGGGTAGCTTCAATTGAATTAGGACCCAATCTGTTTGGTCTCTTCTGTTCCAGAGAAGATCTTTTTATCACGAGCAAGTTGTGGAATACTAAGCACCATCCCGACGACGTGGAAGGAGCTTGCCAAAAGACCCTCTCTGATCTGGGACTAGCTTACTTGGACCTCTATCTTATTCATTGGCCGCACGCGTTCCGCCGAGGTGATGACGTTTTTCCCAAGAGTGAGGATGGAGCTCTCTTGGTAAGTATGCCCATACTTCGTGTGCTCTTTCATCTTAATTAACTTATTAGGCTGGTTATTGATGTTTCAGTTTGAGACCTCAGTTACTCCCACGGAGACTTGGTTGGCCCTAGAGAAGTTGGTGGAAAAGGGCCTAGTGAGGTCGATTGGCTTGTCCAATTTCAATTCGCTGCAAATCAACGATATTCTGGAAAAGGGAAAGGTACGACCTCGAAATTGGATCCATCGAAAGTTCGATCGAGTTTCATTGAAAAGGACATTTCTGTTCACCTGGAAAGTGTTCGAGTGCCAATGTATCTCTCTCCCTCCTTGAAGGCATGGTTTTTTTACCTCCAAATGTTTGACTTGACCAGCTATGTAAAGTACGTGTCTTGATGTCAGAAATGCTGTTCCCCATTATAATCATTTGATTGTACACGAAAGGCACTAAAAAGCTCCCTTTGCCTAACAATCAAAGGGCTCATTTGGAGGCATGCGATTCTGGTGCTTGTCCCTATCTCGGAAAGCAAGTGTGTTCGTGTTAAAGAATACGAGACATGACATTTTCGGGAAGAAACGAGTGAGAAAGTGACGACCACTAAGTGGATTATTGTCATACGCAATTGATGTACAATCGTTGACTAACATTGTTTTGCTATCTAGTAGCCGAAAACAATCCCTCAACCTAACGGAATGACTATCAAAAACCCTTTCTTTGTTCATTGTTGATGGTGAATTTGCTTCTTTGGATTGGTTGACTATTATCTTAAATGCAACACTAGTTTATATAATGGGAACGAGCAGTTCTCGTTACTTGTTTTTTTTTTCTTTTCGATATGGCCTCAAATATTCCAGGCAGATATGATTTGGTGAGCAAAAGTCAATTGATTACAAAATCCTGAAGAAAGTTTTTTGTAGTTTTTTTTCCATTATTTGCCGAGTGATGGGAATTGAACCTCCGTTATCTTTGGTGAAAAGTTAGGGTAACCAAAGTAGGTTAACGAGTGTCTTCGATAATAGTGTTAGACTTGTTGGCCGATCTGTTTCAAGGTTGAAGACCGTACAAGGCTCTAAGATGCTCGTAAAAACTTTTATTAAGAGGATTTTCGACCCATTAGAAGTGGTAACTATCTGAGTAATAAGAGCTCGCTTTGTTGTGGAACGAAAAAATATTTTGAAGGTCAAGGAAATAGAAATATGTTGATTTGAAGACCGTTCTCGTTCCTTCTGGATCTGATCCGTGTTCGAGATCTGTTTTGAACCATGCTTTTCGACCGCTTGCCACCTCAATCTCACGACGAAAAACATTAGGGTTGCTATGTTCATTAAAAGCTTAAACGCCTACCTTCACTCGGCTTAGTACACTATATATAGTACAATGAAGATTTAACTGCTTTTTCGTACTGTAATGTGCTAATTCAAACCCTTTGGCTCGCAAAAATATGTAATGAAACTGGACGTCAAAGATTCAAAAAGGTCCGGTTCGAATCCTCTCAAATATTTCATTCGTTTACCATGAGCATTATCACTTTTAGCGTTAAACTTTGCGGGGTTTTGGTTCAAAAACGAGTGGTGAAAACCTTGCCAATTGCGATTCTAAGGAGCTTCCTAAATCATTGGAATCAGGTTATCAACAACAGAAGGCAACCGAAAGCGGCAAGTTCAGTGGAAAGTTCTACTCTTTTTCAATGCAACATACGAGTGTGCAGAGAAATGCATTTGTGCTTCAATTCTGAAGTTCAAACCTTCATCCAAAAAAAAGAAGACGGCTATTAATACTGTAGATGTTTGTTTGCTCCAGATTAAACCGTGTGTGAACCAAGTTGAATGCCACCCCTACTTCAATCAAGAGCCCCTGAGAAAATTTTGCGAGGAGAAGGGCATCTTCATCATGGCTTATAGTCCCTTGGGCGCACCTCAACGACCATGGGCCACTCCGGATGAGCCCAAGCTACTCGAAGACCCCAAGCTGATGGAGATTGCCAAGAATCACGGCAAGACAGTGGCCCAAGTGGTCCTCCGATGGCAGGTTCGTTCATTATGAAACAAAACAAATTTAACCCGCAACATCTTCTCAATGCCCCTGTCATCATCCATCGTCAGATTCAAAGACAAGTGATAGTGATTCCCAAGTCCGTGAACCTGAATCGGATCGAGGAAAACTTCAGCATTTCCGATTTCACGCTCTCATCCGAGAATATGGAACTATTGGCCTCGTTTCATCGAGCTGATGGACGGGTTGTCGAACCTCGAGTCAACGGGAAATCCCGCGATGGCCACCATCCTCACTATCCGTTCCGAGACGGACTGGAATTCTAAATTTTAAAAAAGCCAATGCCTTGGATCTAAAGCGTCATCGTAGCCACCCTTGGGAGGAGAAATGAGGCAGCCTTTATTCATCGTGTGGAGAAAATGTCTTCTCCTGCTTGTTTCGCGGCTTGTCATAAAAGGCTGTTGAGTGAGTGAATCAATGAATAAATCATGAGGCATGACAGTACAATAGGGATTCATTTCTGACAGAGAAAAAACTCTTTGACACAATCGCGGAACTCTTTGACGACAAAGCAATAGATCACAAAATTCACCGATGAGTTGAACACCAGGAAGATGTCGTTGGTGGTGAGGAGCATGAAGAAGGACACGGGCACGCTGTAGCGGCCTTGTTGCTCGCAATAGTTGTAATGCTCCAAAGTCTGATTACCTGGATTGGCGAACTCGTAGACTTTGACTGCCAAACGGAATGCGTGGCACGCCACAAAGATCAGCACGATCATCACTGAAATTGAAAGGAACACATCATTGTCATGTTGCTATTGTATAGGGTTGCCCGGATACTTTGGGGCAAGAACGGCAAGCAAGAGAGGCTAAATAAGGACAGTGAACAAAATTTGACAATCTAGAGCCGGTTTTTTATGTGACTTAGGATACAAAAAGCTTTTTACACTTCTCCCAAGACACCGAATGCTCGTGCCTGTTTATTTGAAACGTAATGGCCTTAAACTTCTTTCAAAAAGCAAGATGAGTGGTATTTTCCATCTCGCATGCTTTCTGCTCAGAGTAACACAATTTGAAGCGAATATTGGAATAAGATTTGAATCGAAAGGAGGCCTCACAATCAAGAACAAGGGACAAGATACTTGTATCCTTGGTCTAAGACAGACGTGAAGTTAGTGGTGCCATTTCATGTTTTTCAGAACCAAATGCATGGTTTGCTCGACTGTTTCTTGATACATGAACGAAGTTCTGAATTCATCCCGCCAGTATAAGTGTTTTCAGCGAAGAAATAATGCTACCATGGCACGTTTCCAGAATCGTGCTCCAAAATATCTGGACAACCCTGCAGGCCTCGTCTTTAATGCAATACAAAACACAACCGGAACATGGGCATACATTCCAAGGACAGTAACAATGGAAAATGATTTTCCGCCGATCTAGCAAGGTATTCTCTGATTCATTCACGTTTCTGGAGAATCTCTTGTCAAAAGAAGAAAGCCGAACACATGAAGCTGTGAACCTCGTCAATTTTTCAAAACTGATGATTCTGCCATGAATTTCGTTCTCCTAAGATTCCCAAGTTGGACTTCAACTCTTGATTTATCATATCATCCTTTAAAGTAAACCTCTTCAAAGTACCATAGTTTAATGCCGAATGAATGATAGACTAGTTCCGAGGAGAAAGTTCACCTCTAATCAACACTAATCTTAATCTAAAATGAGCTGAATTGTTTCCCTTGGGATTGTGAACCTTTGACGTTGTTCACAGACCTCCATAAAGTAAAATCTCCCGTTGCTCTTGATGAAATATGTCTCAAGATTAAGCTGATCAAAAGTAAAAAGCACTCCAGGAAATCATACCCGCTTTGTATACAATTAGTAAAAGACCTTCCAGGCCCTCCGATGGAACAAACGAGGCCATTAAAGAGAGATTCATTAAAAATAATTGCTTGCGTTCATCTTGTCAGAAAATAAGTTACAAGTGGATTGCAGGGCTCAATTTGTAAATATAACATTCAAAGTAAAGAAAGCCGTACAAAACTAGGCATGTTCCACGTACCCAAAATCATGGTAGACTTTTCCCGTTTCTTTCGGAACGGCGCCTCGGATGATGGTTGACTGGATTGGATCTCCATAGCCAAAGATTCGGTCCCTTCACCCGAGACAAATATTTGAGTCTCCTTTTGCGGCAAAGCAATGGATGGTTCCGATTCTTTCGTCTTCAGGATTGAGCAAGCCCTATTCAACAATGTAGGATTGGCTTTGGATGTTTGAGTAGCTTTTTGGAAAAGCTGTTTCTTCTTTCCGGGCTCGTTGATTCGGAAGCTCATCTTGGCCAAGGATTTGGATCGCGATGAGTATGGCTTTTGATTGGTAGCGATCCGTCGAGTGGAAGATCTTCGAAGAGGATGTCCTTCGTCCGCTAGAGGATCCACGAGAATGGTTCGATGGTTATTGCTTGAGTTGGCTGCTTGACTGGCGACCGAGTGGTTTTGAGCAAAAGAGGCCCGGCAGCTGAAACGCAAACGTTTAAGGGAACATTGAATCAGTTGAAAGAAACCAAGAGGTGGGAAGCCTTTTTTTCTCTGGCCCTTCAGCATATAGAGGCATCAGCAAAGTCACTGATATGACGGTAAAAAGAGCCCCGGGTTTGTTAGGTTGTTTTCTTGCTCTCCTTGAATATAAAGATTCAACATGAACCCTATGGTTGTTACTTGGAATTTGATTAACAGCTGGTGCTCTAACATGGGCAAGCAATAGCAAAAATAGACCATAAACAATATTAGTTTTGCCTCCGCATTGATACATTGCTCATTGTATCCTATCCAATAGTATCCATCCATTGATTTCGAATTAGCCAGGAGCCTGGCATTGATTCGGAAGTTTCTACAGATATTACTAGAAAATAACATATCATTGCTCTTGTTGCTATTGTTTGGCTTTGTTAGGGCGCCAGCTATTGACGAAATTCTAAGAATACGGTTTGCAACGACCAAAGGATTGATGTGGAATGTTAATGAAAAAGTTCAAGCCAGACTTGAGAGCTGCAAACGGTTCCATGCTAACATATTCCACGCGAATTTTGCCGAATTCTTTTTTGAGGCTTTAATTCATGGTGTATACATGATAAAACTAATTGCCAATTCAGTGACGCTCTCACGTTGTTATAGTTTCCGTTCCATGGTCTCATTTTTCAACTAGTAAAGTACGTATGTTTCCGTACTCATAATGTTCTGTCACAAAATGTTTACTCCTTTTGTTTTTGTGTGGTTTCGTCGCACAAACTACCGAGGATCTTGCGTGTGCCAAATTCAAAGTGCTTCAAAGTTTTGCCGTACACGGACGATAACAATTCTCTTAATCAGGTTTTGCCTCCAAATAAGCCTGGCTCCCGAGTAATTGGTGCTATGATGTTGGTATTATCACCATCTTCATTTAGAGACTAACCACCATCGCCTAACGGTAGAGCAACCATCCGCTTTCCTTCCCTTTCGTTAACCTCTGGTTCGACCCCTAGCTAAGTAGCTAAGGACGGCCAAACTGCTTTGTGGCATTCAATTACAACATGCGTTGTCGCTTAGAAAGCTTAAATGGTCGGAACTGCTATCATTCCCTCGGATGAGTTAACAATTAATTATGCCTATGATATGAAGCGGGAATACAAAGTGAACGCCCAACTCCGTAGACCTTGTTCCTGTGGCAAAGGCAAGGGCATGTCTTAGGATGTAAAAGGCGCAATTCCTCCAAATCTCGAGGCTGCAGAGCTTCACAAATTTCAAGCGCCTCCTTACTGAATTTTGGAACACAGTCGATTTGGATTGAATCGTATTTTCCCATCCATTCAGGCTCGAGTAGCTTATGGATTGATCCCTACCCAATGTTCAAATTGCATTCCAATGTTAAAAATACTAGCTTACCGTTCAAACACTTGCCGCTTACAAATATGGCAACTGACAGAAAAAGGAATTGCCATCTACCTACTACAAGCCTTTCCAATGGGAATCTGGCCAATAATGCCTGGTCCATCAATCTTCCTAAAGCTGGGCAAATACGTGTTGCAGGGGCCTCATTCCCACTGGCTATCTCCAAGACGGAAACAAAAGAAAGCTTTAGACGTAGTTGAAGGCCATATGATATTAATCAAAGTGAAAAATTATCAATTGTAAGGGCTCAAGACGACGTTTCGAATTTTCTTTCACTTTGTTTGGAACCGCGACAAAATTGAGCCCCAAAAAGATCTTATGGGTAGCCTTGGCATCGCTATTTGCATAGACTCTTTCTCGCTTTGAAGACTTTCGACTCAAAAACTTACATACGTAAAAAGTCATACAAACTTTGTCTGAAAAAATAAAAATACCGCACGAAACTGTTCGAAAGAAACACTTATCTTAAGAAAAAGGTACAAGGTACTACAGCATACTACACAGGGTGTTTATGATTCCTGATTAAGTGCTTGCACAAATGCCAAGACTTCTAGTTGCCATTTTCTTTGCTAAAGAAACAAAAGGAGCAATTTTTGTTCAATAAGCATCATTAAAAGTAGCTCATACTAGTACATTAATGCGCTTAAACTACATTTTCAAGTATCGTTGTGCAAAGCCTAGTCAAACAATGTTATCAGAACTCTTATGGTGCATTTAGACGACACTTATTTTGACACATATTGTGGTCACATACGGCTTTCACATGACATATTCTCGAACACATGGCCACATATTTGATTTGGAACCTGCTCCAATTTTCTGCGATATATTAAACAATTCTAAGGCAAGGTCAGCGCAATCGCCCAACGCAAGATTAAGCGTGACCTTAGGGATACAATTGCAAACGGTATTTTTTCACGATCCTCAATCCTGTTTGGGGTGAAATTATTCAATGACTAAAATTCAAGTTTGAATGTGTTCAAACTAACGGCATTTGCGAGATATGTTGGAAATTTGAAGAAACAAAATGCATTTTGACATAACCTTGAGTGGTCAGATATGGTCTCCCTTGGAGTTTAACGATTGACGGACACAGAGCTCCTATTTAAACCAGCATGACCAGCGATGAAATAAATCAGATGCTTTGGTTTTATCAAACAAGTTTATTTTTTTGTATGAGAAAAATGAAACAATTTATCCTCTTGAATTCTCTGAAGTAAGTCACTCAGCATTGTAATGACGGCAGGAAACGTTGTCATAGACTGACAAATGAAACCACCTACCTTTGTCACCAGATCGCACGCCATCATTGAGTACCAGTAATCTCGTCAAGGCCCAGTATATTTGACACAGATAGTCTTCTGTGTACTACTGGTGTGTTTAAATTCTCTGAATCTCGATTTGTGTCACATTGCCAACTTCTCGTCGAATATGTGATCACAATATGTGTCAAAACAAGTGTCGTCTAAATGCACCATTAGTTATGCACTGACATAAAATTTCACCAATATCTATTTTGCAGATGCTAAGTTATTACACTTTGAAAGTAGCATTTTGCTACAAGATAGATTGAAAAATGACATAAACCTCCTTTAGTTAATTGCAAAAAACAAATGATGTGCTTTTATGACAACATGAAAATAAATTATATTCTTTCATTTTCATAAATATTTCCCTAAAACCTAAAATTAATTAATATTGGCACCTAAAATCTACTCAGGAGTTAAAATTTCCAATTTCTTTTCTTAAACTTGGAAACTTTTTCATCAAATGGTAATAAAAATGCCTTAAACTTCAAATGAACTCATGGGTAACGGTTATGATATTATAGTTACGAATTGTTCATTTTAACTAATTTTTAAATGATATTATGAACTATTTTTTTGCTTTTCTGCATACATCTGAAAAGTGGAACATTTTTATTCATTTTTACCAGAGCTACGCGAAAAATTCGAAAATTTGTTTACGTACGATGTGAAGGCTGGCTTCGCTGGCTCACCCCTTTATACCAAGAAAATTGTATCGAAGCTAAACATTAGTTTATCAAATTTGTGTGGTTTGATTTGGAAACACTACTTTTCACATGATACCGGTATGATAAGTTTGGAAAGAAGGGTTTCTTATTCACATTTCTAATTTCCAATTTGAGACCGCTGACATCATTTCGACTGATCCTGACTCTCAGATTCAGTCCTTAGGGATGTCTTTTGAATGAATTAGGATGAGTGTGGAACCATAAAACTAGGAGTGCCAGGTACAAATCCCGGCTATTTTCCACATTCGCTTTTGTTGTATTGCCATGTTTTTTTGTGAATTTTTCATATTTGGGGGTTCAAGAGTGGCGTGACAGTTCCACTCTTCTTGTTTGTGTTCCCATTATTGGTGGATTTGTTGCTGGATCATTAGATCAAAGTGAACGGGTGTGTTTGATATTCGAAATAGCACATTGCACAAGAACACAAATGCAAAGCCTTTCCCGATATTTGACACAAATCCCACGTTCTAAAAACCTACCGTATAGGTATATGGGCACAGAAGTAACAAAGCTAGCGGCCATAAGTCCTACATTAAACGCCTCTCAATATTGGAAAGTCGTAGGGCCTTGCCGTAGACATTTTGAAGAATAGGAAACAAGACTATGATAGAGAGATACGAACTTACTTGTTAACGTTGGCAATCCAATATTCCCAGTCAAAAGGGCTCATTATAGTTCAAAAGTAAGACTAACTTCCGCTTCAGGAAATGTGGCATCGGTTTCAGAGTAATACAAAGGTTCGACATGGTTAATGAACCGTTTTTTCATCTTTCCATTATTGGTTTTGAGGTACATACCTACAAGGGCTATTTGTATTGCTAATATCACAAACAAGAACTGAGCTTTTCCCCTATAATAGAGAAGTCGATTATGAATAGTTGAAAAATGCCTAATTTCCCACGTTGCATGAATTTCGGCCATAAAGTTGAGTCATACAATGGGAAGTACAAAAAATGGAGAACTCGGGATTGATTTTAAATTGTAGTTGATTCAGACACCATTAATCAGAGTGATAAATTTATTACTGCAACTGGCCACACCCTCTACAATCAGAACCTATACCCGAAGCAGCTTTCAGCTCTCATGAATGGGTACCAAGAACTGGTTTGGCTGCCTTTCCGACACGTAGAGTACGTCAGGATTGGAGAGGAAAGCTTTTTGAAACCTCGCTAGCAAACGTTTGAGGGGTGCGTTGCCTCCTAATCGGTTACTTGATTGTGAAGACAGAGTTGATTAAGCAACCACTCAGCCGGTATCCTTCTGATTAGTAGGTAACGCATTGCTCGAACGTCTTCTAGCGAGGTTTTGTAGAGCTTGCTTCTCCAGGCCTGACGGCCTCCATAGCTAACAAGATATACTTTGTAGTTCAACCAGTTTTGCTCGAAATATGCAATCGATGTCAGATAGCGGATTGGTTCTACTTTTCAATTTAGGATAAGCTCTCCATTTTTGCATAAAGCGATTTGCTTTGCCAATGAAGCACTTTGAAATGAGTAATCAATACCTTTGAGGTTAAATTACAACGTGAAACACACATGAGTTGACTCATGAATATTTCGATTTAAGATGCAAGAACTGAGTATTTGGCAAAGGTGATTCCAATTTTGGTAATGCTCGTTTAAGGCGAAAGGCAATAAGCCATATAAATTGTTGTCACATTTATATCTGACAAACATCTCATGTTTTTTCAAAAAAAAAAAACAAATTTTGAATACATAAAATTTAGCCATTAATTGGATTTTTGCATGCCACATGAACTTTGAATATTAAAAATCTTGTCATTACTGTGGTGCTAAATTTGGCTCGACGAACCCAACACATTTTAAGCCAACAGCCCTTTGAGCGGTAGATGGGGACAGCTTCTGACATTGATGATGCCAACTCGACAACGTCCATAACCGTCCTTTGTTCCAATAAGAGGAACCTTAAAAAAGGAGATTGAGGGTCAGGGAGAACCAAAGTATTTTTTTTTGTCCGAAAAGACACCTGGGCCTCACCAAATTGGTTCACTTTGAAAGAGAACCTTCGATTTCATCAGATATCCACACTCTTGCAATACAATTATGTTATCCCAATAATGCATTCGTATATGAAAATTGAGAGTAAATGTAATGGGACACCGAGCGCATCTTTCTTAGTGTACTGCACCGCTTTCAAAGAGCATCCTTCAAAGAGGGCATGTGTCTACGGAACTGACCAACTTCAAAAGGTAGGGTCAAAGGAGAAGGAAGTACCATGCATGTTCAATTAGAATACTACCACATCAAAGTCAGGTCTTCCCTACCTGTCCTTTTTGGGAAAGGCTCCTCGACCAATAAAGCGATGTTGGAATTTGGACGAGGCCCGGATCTTCACGTAGATCCGAGAATTGAAGTACACCAAAGCCAACAAGGGAACGAACCCCGTGGCGATGAGCTCGTCCCAATAGCTGGAAAATCTGATATAGTCGGGATCCTCCATAAGCGGTGTGGTCCAATATTGTACAGTCCCTTCGTTATTGATCAACTGGAACTCGAACCATCGCGGGATCTCGAGAGTCACGGACAGACCCAAAACATAAACAATGTACCGAAAGGGCGACTGCCTCTCACTCAACGGATGACAAATGGCCCTGAACCTGTCAGCACTAATGGCCACCACCATATACACTGTGGCCGTTTCGATGATGCCCCGCAAAGGGTGAAGAATATACGGGTAAGCCACTCGGTACCAAAGCGGCTCTTCGTAGCTGAATGTCTCCACAATGGACTTTTCCATGATGAAGTAGATGATGAGAAGACTATCGCACGTGGCCAAAGTGATGAGAAGCTTGTTGAAGTTTTTGCTCGTTTGTAGCTTGGAGAGCACGAAGATGGTGATGATATTGCCCAAAAGTCCACAACTTCCAAGAATTGTCAAAGCGATCCCCTTGATCCAAAAGTGGGAACCGGTGATTAAATATTGATAATCCATCATTTTCTCTCCGCAAGAGGACAATGACGTAGTGTTATCATAATCCTCGACGTCCTCCATCTCCAAAACAGGACGTTCAGCGACGTTCTCACCGGTCTCTTCTTCAACAACAGGGGATCCATGTGAGGTGAACCAAGAGGAGTTCAAGGAACACATCACTCGATACATATCTGACACCTCGTATGAATTTTTCATTGAGCATAACACGTCAAGGTCGTCGTGCAGGAGATGCAAGGTTAGGCCGCAACCAAAACATGTTATGATTGAGCTGCGATTGAGAGGCAGCTCATCATCCTGACAAAGGTCCCTCAGACACTGAATTGGACCGAAATCAGGGTCAGTGGCATTCCTACAGAAGGGTACATCCGACACTTTCAGAGGCCCTTTAAATGAATTGGCTGAACAAAGACCCTCTGGCGTCTGAAAGTAATCTCTGTAGTACAACAGGAGAGTCACGATGAAAGGTGGGACGACCAAAATGGTCCAAGCAACCACTGCTTGGACCAAAAGCAATCTCGAACTGTAGCCCATTGTTGTCACCCTGTCAAGGACTTTTCCTTTTTTTAAACACGGCTAAAAAAGTGGTCGTTGTGGCGGTAGTGTGGGTTTCATAACTCTTGTTCCGTTTGATGGTCCAACATCTGGTTCATTCCGATATCTGTAAGGTCGAATATGGGGTCTCAGCTATAATTGGAAAGACATAAGATCCTCATTAGTTTAAGCTGATAAGAGACAGGTTTCATTTTGGAGCTTAAGTAAAGAGAATGGAATTAAGGCTTCATTTAACGACATCCAATTACTTGTATGTGAAAGTGATACTGATGATGAAGAGACATGTCCATGAATGATAAACTAAAAGATCAAGTAAGACCACTGCATCAGTTCTTTACTGGTTTTTGTGCCTTTTCCTGACAGTGCTCGTACATGCCCCAAATTAGACGACGTTCAATGAATGCATGCTTGACCACAGAATGATTCATCATGTGCGTATCCCGTGTTCTCGGTCGCGACAAACGATCAGGTCAAAGCATTTCTGTACTGTAGTTGCTCTCTACTGTGGACGCATTTCTAATGGAAGAAGGCCGTTGCAAGTAATGATCTCAAAAAAGTAGCAACACGCCAAGCTAAGAAACATACCATATCTCACTCACATGCACGGTCTAGCAAAGCACGGGTAGACGTACATATCCATTGGGGAAATCTTTAGAATAGAAAGTCCCCATGGAGTTCGATTCTCGAAAGTCAGGGAATTGAGCCATGAACAGACGATAGATATGGTAGTGATGTTTTCGATTCATTTGTCAGAAATGAAATAACTGACATATTCTAACTGGGTGCACGGCATAGGCCAAGTTTCAAAAGCGTTCCTTTTTTTCCCCTTACAAAGAAATTCTCTTTGGAATCTGCACCAACACCATTTTTGAGTTGACAGAACATTCATTCATCTTCCTGATCAAAGTACATCAATCAAATTGATAAATTCATTTCTTTGTAACTGAAGGAAATGAACCGGTGAACTCTGGACAGAAAAGATGAATGAGTGAGCATAAGTTCATAAAAGCAAATTCTCAAATAAGTACAAAGACTCTCTTCACTATCAGTTTGTTCCCTTGTCTCTGTCTCTCTGAGATGGTAAAAGTCTGTAATGTTACCTGTGAGTTCCTCTTTTGTTCTTTCGTTGAGTGTGTGAAGTCACTGCTCAATCATGCGCATTCAGATGGAAAACCACGCGGAGCAATTATGATATGTCCAATGCCCATGATATCTCAAAATCTGAGCACACTAAACGTTCCTATTGATAGGGGTACTCTCGGTTCAATATTCTCAACTAAGGGTCCTGTCCTTCACCTTGTTAGTACGTCACGCCGCTTTCTGTCGAGTGAAACGCCGTTGAGGGAGCTCTGCGCAGGCTCGGACAGAGACACAGCGTTGTAAGAAGAGAGAGAGAGCGAAAGGCCGATCAGAGGAGAAAAAGGGATGAACCATGGTTTTGGAACACTCTTGGAAAGCGTTCCATGGCCTTCCTGCTCATCCATCCATCTTGATAAAGAAAGAGAGAGAAAGAAGGACGGGATGTTGGTATATGAATATAGGCGATCCCTTGAAGTTAGGAGTCTGGTCAACGGAAGTCACACTGTAAGTTCAAACGGAAAGGGAGTTGAAGAGAGAAAGACAGGATGAGAGGGAGAGGCCCCAGGGCAGACTTTTTCGCACTTTTGTGGAACTAGTTGTTCGCGATAATTAGCGATTATGATTTTAAAACTGCGCATGAAGTAAGTTCACACGAAACTATGACAAAGCAGCTGGATTTAAACTCATATATTTCAGCAATATTAATTGTTACTTGGTCATGTCTCTTGAATTACTCAACTGTATTTAGATAGAATAAGCTAACTAAGTGAAAATTCGTTTTTATGCATCAAAATGTGCCCTAGAACTCGCCTCAAATACTGCAGTATCTCAAGCAAATCAAAATAGCAAAAACATGTCCTGTCAAAGACACTCTGAATATCTTGGAATTATGTTTCATGTCAGAATCTTTAGTTTCCGTCCAATATCATCAGTGTCCTCAGCCACATTCAAAATCTGCGGAAGCATCCGTGGAATCAAAGGCAAGTTCAATTGGTTTTAGTTAAGGATGCGTCATTGAGTTTTCTGAGTCTTGACATTTAAAAATTGCTTCTTAGACTTGAGCCTAATTCAGAACATCGGTGGATATTTTCTAGGGTTTTGAAAGGAACAGCTGATGATATTTTTGCGTCTTATTTTCAAGGGAACAAGTATTATTTTTTACTGTAGATTTCCAAAGAGACTATTACCAAAAGATCGATAGATGGAATCAAAGAGAGGATGTTTTTTCAACTGCAGGTGTTTTTTGACGAGCCAAATACAAGGCAGCCCAATAAGAATGTGGCACACCAAGTATCAATTCAATCACAAATCGGAGCTTGCACCGTCAAATACATACAAAGAAACTTGTTCCCACTTCATAACTGTAGAAGTATGTTTAAATATTAGACCTAAGTACATGTTTCCTTAACGACCGAGTCAAGTGACTTTTGATCTCTTACAGACATTCTCTAGGCGAGTTTACCATTTTCTTTCGAAAGCAAACAGAATATTCAATGAGGCATTGAACCGTTCATCCAAACTATAAGATATCTATAAATTTCATTAGCCAAAGGCATGAAGATCAGGAGTAAGCAATCGTCAAGGTAACGAGGGAGGTTGGGGAAACATACCTTTCATGTAATGAAACGACCCTTGTAAGTCAAAATATCCCTGATTCGTTTTGGAAATTTACTTAAGCCGCTCTTGTTTGGCCGAAATTTATCCAAGTTAGCCATCGTGTTTTTGGCCAATGAAGAGATTTCAATTAAGTTAATGGTTCTAGCTTGTCCTTTATTGTTCCCCCTTCCATCCGGAACCTTCAAATAGGATTTGGACCGCAAGCTTGCCTTTGAAAAATCTTTTGGCTATGACACTCTGGGTAACAACATTGAATCAGGAGGAATTCTTTTGTCATCGACTCGTCGTTTATTTGATAAGCACTGGATGGAGCTATTGACCAACTTTATGTTAGAAGCTTGTCCGCTTTCGCTTAGGTAAAGCATTTTAATCATGTTTCATACCAAAAACTTACTTTCGAAAAGTCTTTTGGCCATGACTAGGCCTTGGACAAAATGGCGTGGAACATTGGTGAAAGGGTGATGGAAAAAAAAACTCCCTCTAAAATGACAATAGATATAGAAATGAGGTTCATGATTTTCCGAAATAGTCCAATCAGTATTATGATCCAATCTTGGAGGCGTTTGTTTTAACTGAATCCCTAATTGAAATAGTTTTGTCGACTTTAATGGCAGTGATGTGTCGAAGAGATTTTTTCCGATTTTGAAAAAAAAAATCCAATCCAAGAGTGTATCGAATAGCGGTTATAGAATGAAGCCAATTCTTATATCCGTTAGCGTATTGAAATTTTTCCCTTTCAAACGAAGTTGTATCGACCAAAACAGAAACTTACAGAAGTGTCTAATACTGATATTTGTCTTGGAAAATTTATGGGGATACCTTAATTTCAGCGTTCTATATTTTAGAGATTTCAGTTTTTTTTTTCTTAACCTGACTCTCGTTATATTTTCTGAACTTTGCCGCTCGCTAATTTAAAGCTCTTTTTGAAAGTTTTGGAACACCATGGCTGAACACTTGATGTTGACCTATCATGTTAGATTATTCCTTTCTGAACAAGCAGCCCATACTGCCATTGTCACAGAATTCACTCATAAGTTCACCAAGTGGAGAATCTTTTTCGTAAGGAACTATGTTGTTCAACCCCAATTTCGTTGTCTGTGGCCTCACACATCTATGCCTAAATGTAAAATATAACATATGTTTATAAATGTGTGGCAAATGACATGAACTCTTTTCATATCTCAAGTGGATCTCTCTTATGCCATGGTTCATGGTCAGCCTGGAGAGGTCCCCTTCAATTTTTTGTAGCCTTTAAAGGTAAAAATTCTTGCCACATTTGTGAGACAAATCTTGCAGCTTTTTGCATTGATTTTGATGATTCCATCAACATTTTGTGTGCCTTTCATTTGGATTCAGCAAGAAGAATAATTAACTTGACGACAACTAGGAACCATCAAAAAAATTCCTTAGTCAAAGACGTACGTACATGATGACGGGTAAGATTTCGACCAAGGAACTGAGACTAGATTGTGTTTTGACCAAATGGGAAATCGGGGATTTGATGACATTCAAGGCTCGTAATTTTTTTATTCTTTTGTTGTTAAGTTATCATTTAACCACAAGTTTGATAAGATTTATTTTGCACCACAACTCCCTTAATTTGCTTTAGATTGGAGTTTTCGGTACCATTCCTTCTTGGCTACCTTTAGGACCTGATTCGCTCTTGCTCTTTATTTTTCGACTTTTGTGGGAATCTTCCCTATATTTCAACTGCTTTTGGAAGCCGAGGTGAACCCTTCATATTGAAAAAGTAATTGAATTTGCAGGACGTGACCTGTCCAATTTTATTTGTGGTGTAGTTTCTAAAAATATATTACATCATTCTTCTGCTAGATGTTTTTGCCAATTCATGTTGTTGAATTGGATGAATGATGCAAGATTTGCTCAGTCAGGGAAACTGTTGGAACTTAAAACATTCGCAAAAATGAATTGCCTTTTCTTTCTCTTCATGAAACTATTGCTTAATTTGCTCCTCAAAGAATCCTGACAAACAACATAGGGTGTGTTTCACTATTAGACTTACAATGAAAGTTTCAGGTTAAAGAATGCCCCACATTAGTGAAGCGGATTTGATGAATTGGGCTTAACTAATCCTTTTTTATGAATGAAAAATAAAGCTTACTAATTAGCTTACCTGGAAATAAAGCCGGCGGTGCACCAACGCTTGCACACTACCCAATACATTGCCTCTTCAATTGAAAGCAAATGTTTTTCTCACAAAAAGCGAACTTTGCGCGAATTTAGAAATAAAGATCCAGCAGGTCTATCCTCTGCGTTTTGTTATTGTGCTTTGAAATCTTCAACGAATTTGCAACATCTTTTAGCACAATAGAGCATTAAGCCAACAACTCCGTCTCCTGAACCACTTCTGCACCTAGTACTCGTAAATAGAATTTCTTCCACATTGAGAGGTGGGGAAATAACCAATACCTTGGCAAGCAAGGTGACTATGCATGTCAGCTCTTCATTGAGTGCTGCTTCGTGGCAATCTGATCATAACTCGTTCATATTGATTCCAAAGTGAAATGAGGAATTTTGCCTACCTTCCATTCCGTTTCTCCAAGTCGGCATGCACAATTGTGATTTGCCTTTGGTCAACGTTCAAAGCCGTTTGACTTGAGAAATGCTGTGTAACGATTGCGTAAGTGGAAAATCTTAGATATTCGTGATGATAGGCTGAAAATAACGTAAGGGCTTGCTTTAGTTAAAGGTTGATAATATTTGATGAAAATGAACTTCAAGAGCCTTTGTCAGAGTAGAAATGAAATTTAGGATCCAAAAAAGTAATCCAAATAGCTCGAAATATTGGGTTCTTTAATGTCTCATTGGCATACTTTGAATGTTTTCACATCATGGTAGAGGTTTTCCCCGGGAATGAGGAGAATTTAGAAACGCATTTCGCACTCTCAACCTAGTCAAAGTTTAAATCCCAAATTGTAGTCAATTTTCTTGTTCCATCCTTTAACCACGAGGGGGGTTTTCTCCGTGGTTTAGTGCGAAGTTGTCAAGTGAAGGCTACATGAGGAGCCAAAGAGATTTTATAGGTATGGTAGCTGAGTGGGCTAATGCACCCGATAGAGGCACGACATTGTTCCCCAGAGAAACCCTTTATTGATGGGATTGAAATATAACATTGAGTAGAATAGAAATCAATGTCCTTGAATTTGGGCCAATGCTCCAAAGGGACAGTCAGGTTTTGAATCGGTTGTAGGCTCAAAAACTAATCCAAAGTCAGTCATGGCCAAACTGAGGCTCAAATTGCCTTCAGTCGATTCTCTCAGGAGTAGAATTTAACATTGTCTTTCTAAAGCCTGGGACGTGTTAAGGCAACCTGCATGAATAATTGATATTGGTTTTGAAGATGATAGGGAAGCTGAAAAGAATTTCATAGTGTATGACCTCTAAAAGCTTTTCTAACTGACACCTGATCAGGAAAGTTCTTCATACTGGATGTGATGTGAGTAGACACACATAGACCAATAAGGCATTCAGTACCTGTCCTGTCATGAGTGACTCCTCAGACGCTAAATGTGCCTACATATGTACATTACGTTCTTTTGTAAAGAAGCAAGGACTCAAATGTCTACTTCAAATTTTCCTTTCTTTCTAATTACGCAGTTGTACAGCTATACTTTCTGAGATGGAATCAACTTGGATCTAGTTCCTTACGAAAAGCGTCAACATCATTATCAAGAAACCATGGTTACAGATGAGTTTCATTGAAGTTGGTAGGGGTGATGTACTGGTTTCATTAACAAAGCTTCATGGAAAGGGAGTGATGGCCCCGGTTCGAACGTCAACCTCGATTTTTCTCCACGAAATGGTCTTAAACTTGTTAAACCGACAGGGATCGCCCAAATCCATTCATCCTGCCAATGGCGGGATAAACAATTGGGATTTCAACTTTTTGGCTTTTGTTATAGAAAGGAGAAGGTTAATTTTAATCCCAACCATGACCCTTAACCACATCCCTGCAAAGTGCTCTAAAACAGCATCACAGGAACTCAAGACGATCAAGAATAGAACTATTCTATGTAAAGTGATCTTGTGTAACGATGGCACTGATGGAGATATAAGTGAGATCAATTTGCAAATTGAACAGCAATGTGTCGATAGAGACAAAGAAGTGACGACCTGTTTAAGTAACTATTCCTATTCAGGTTAAAGGAGATTTGTACGTAATAGTACTTTCTGCATCAATTATCTTTTTTTTTGTCTTTCTTGATTTCTTACCTGACAAAGCAAAAACTCGCATAGTGTACCTAGATATCTTTTGCCAGCATTTGGGTACTAGGGTCGACGGCTTGAGTTTCATCAGCGCGGCTGGCCGAAACATGCAAATGCACTTTTTTCACCCTCCGAAATATCTTTTTTGTGGACTTCCTCAACGCTACTAAGGATGCGATTTCCGGCACTTCAAGACGAAAAAAGATATTTATTCTACTTGATCTTATATTGATACAACATTTGATCCACCAACGAATTAAAGTTGCCTAACGAACCTTTGAATGTAGGGTTGATCAGGTATTTTGATAAAAAATTAATTTCAAATATAATTGCAAAAAAAAAAAAAAATCTCAAAAAGTATGACTTTAAGGTTGCTACTAGATCAGTACCCACATATTCCCTACGAATATTTGAGGTCAGCATATTGAACTTATAATTTGCATTGTTTGCATTCGTTTGTGCTTTTGCATTATTTTAACCACTAGATTACGGACTTGACTTCTATGGTTTAAGTAAAGAAATGAAATGTTTGACTTTACTACAAAAATGCCATTCGTTAGGTAAACAATACTATCTGCTTTTCCCACCAAGAACAACTTTTAAAAAAAGTAATATTCGCAAAGTAGATGATCTAAGGACTCTTAAAGTCCTTGAAATCAAGAGAAGAGCATTTTTAAAGGAAGTTAAAATTGGAACTTAATTAATGGAACGATTTTGGTTTTATTGATTCCAATTCAACCACAAGAAGATCAAAAAGAGGTAAAAAAACGCGGCTGCAAAAAATATAACTCTGAATCCTGCAAACTTGCAAGCTTCCAGGCCTATGATTTAATTTTAGATTGTATCCTCTTCCATTATTTTCTCTCTACTGCTTTATGATTTTTTGCCCAGTTTTTTGGTGAACACAAGCCAGTGCTAATGCAGAACCTGAGAAATATATGCGCAAGAATATATATGTAAGAGGTGTATAAACTACTTGGCTTTTTGCTATTATTGCTTCAATGAAAAATATACCTGAAACAAAATCAATCAATCATATTAATTACGTTATTTGGACAGCCTTGCCCATCAGCCATAACAGCATCAGTTTACAATTTCAGTTGGTAATATCAAGTCAAGTATCAGAATGGTTCTCTGCTTTTGGAAGTTGGTGAGCATCTTGAAGTTTCCTAGAAGATCGCAAATCGAACTTGGGTCCTTATTCTTCCTTTAAAAAACCTACCATGTCTCCTTTCCACCCATCTTACGTAGGATTCTTAGATATTCCAAGGACTTCCAGAAATATTGACTGCGAACGAGCTTCCCAGCAAATCGGCCTGCTCTTGGTCATAGCCACTCTGAGCCACTTTTCGAAGTAGTAATGTAAAAAAATAAGAAACGTAGATCTCTTCAATTAACGGTAGGTCAATTTTTTATCATTTACATGCAAAGTCGATCGTTTCGAAGTTATGTTGTCAAAAGCTTATGTAGCTGACCAAGAGCAGGCCGAAAATTCAAATTTTATGTAGTGTTTACAACGAACATGTCTCCTAAGTTCCCTAAGCATAGGTTTGAGCGCAAACTTGGCTGAATTCATCTATTCAACAAGACCTTGTGGTCGAATGAAGTGCTTATTCGGAATAAGATGAGCGGTTTAGGAGATAGGATATTTTTGCTTCCGTTTGCAGTCCATATCTCTAGAAGTCCGTGGATATTCGTTCATCAAAATATGTTATTTTTGTATTCACCCTCAACATTATTGTCAAACGAAGTATTTGAATGTCATCCTCTGAGTACAAAGAGCTATCTTACAACTAACTTTGATGGAATAGGTCATGAGACATTTAACGATGTCTTAGGAGACGACAAAAATAGTCCAAACAAATGACACAGCTTTAGGTGTTGGCACACACCTCAACGAGAGTTTGCCATTCATGGCAATTAACCAGGTGCAAGAAAGGGTAAATAAAGCTCAAGCTGATCCCTCGTTGTTGCACCTTGAGTTTCTCCATTATTTACTGCACAAGGGAGATATCTTCCAAACAAGACCGCAAAACGATCGTCTCTCGCTTTCTTTCGCCCCTGGCCCCAAACATTTGCTCAGGTCATTGGGGTCAAGCACTCCGTGATTCATTCGCGTGCCACGCTCGAAAGACGGGTATGTACGCGTACTAGCAAAACCCTCGATTCGAGTTTTCCAATTCCTGGAGAAGACGAGCAAGAAGAGTTCTCCAAGGCAGCATACTCGCTCCCCCTTCTATTTGTCAAACAGAAGCCGTCTCGTTCTCGAGCCGTTTCCCGAATGACAGGATTTCAACGGAGTACGTGCTCACGACCGAGGAAAGATCGAGCGAGCGACGAACTAACCGAACGGCCGCCCGAATCAGAACGAATGAATTCAGTTTTCGTGAGACTGTCGATGAGCAAAGACGTGTACATTCTGCCGCTCATGGAAGATTCTCAAAAATATGAATCAAAATTGAATTAGCGTGGGATTATCATGGCTTTCGTTTGCAAAGTGATCTTGGCCCTAGTATTGGGAGCACTGTGTTCCCTTGGACAAAGCAGCATGATCCAAGTGCAAAATGGAATCTATAATCGAATCACAGTGAACGTCAACGACGTGGTTCCCAAACATTTGTGCAATAAGGTGCTCGATCAGTTAGAGGTAAGTGTTCCATTTTACGATTTATAGAGGCTTTTTTGATCTGATTTGTGAGCGTGTGAGTGCGAGATGATGATGATGATGATGATGATGATAAGCTGCAAAAATCGCTCGTATCATCGGGGCTTCGTTTGGAAAACCCAAGCAAGTCATATTGCTTCGAGTCACACTGATCACAATCTCGGCCAATCTGGAATTCTCATTAAGAGCTCAACTAGTCCTCCTTCAATGAAAAATCGAGCAAAAGGTGATGACGACTTGTATGGATGGTATAAGTACATTACTTCTTGCGCTTCGTCTTCATCCATTTCTAACTCATTCACTCGTTCTCAAGCACTTAGCTCCATTTCAAAGTCAAATGGGATCAAAAGGAGGTGAGAAATCGCCCATTCACTGCCAAGTAGCTTGGGCCTCTTTTGGCTGATGTTCAGGCTTCATTTAACTTCTTTCAACCGATCACCATCACTGCTCAGCCCATATCCCGAAGCTACCGACCCCCAGAAATCATGACCGAATAAGAAGGATCTTCATTGACGTGACGAGACTTAGAGAGAGAGAGAGAGACTTCAGCTTGGTGGGCATGAATCATGGCTAATGTTGGCTATTAATTCGAAGAATGCCTCTCAGGAGATTGAACTGGTCAAGTCCACAACTACTGGCACTTTATTTTCGAGAATAGAGATCGACAGAGGAACGAGAAGGAGGAAGGGGAGGAGGATCCTCTTTCCAATCACATCGTCATTGAACATTCAATTCTTCTTTTGGCTACTGACCGTACTTGTGGGGATGGAGAAAATCTGGCAATAAAAATGGATACACAGATGCTTAAGTTTCGAGCATTCGAGGAATTTGACCCAACCGTATTAGTTATCGCATAGATCTCAAGTACTCTCGCTCCTGAGTCGGGCAGACAATGGTCCCTCAGGTCCGGGGCCAATTTGTTTGACGCCTAATCTTGATATTGGAAAGGACTTGGCAATGAGACAGAATCATGATGAGTGTGTTGAGAAATTCACCTTGTTAAGTGAGCGCCGAATGGTAGGAGAGGAACTGGCTGGTTCTCTTTAAAAAAAGACAGTTGCTTGTTAGTTGCCACCACCAAAACGAGAAGAACGAAAGAAGGAATAGCAGATAGGAGCAGAGGAGGAGAAGCCCCGAGATGCTAATCTCGATTTGCGTCCTCCATCCACTGGTATACGTAAAGCAGAGGAGGAGTGAAAGTAAAAATTGGTTTTGGCTATCACGGTTTATCTTTCAAAACCGTGTGCATGTGTATATATATATATGTACGTATGTGTGTGAGTGTGTGTGTGTGTGCGTGTCTCTCTCTCCGTTTCTAGTTCTGGTTGGTAGTGAAGAAGTAGTAGAAATATTGGGTAGCGATAGAATTTTGAGGATTCCGGGGAAAATCACTAAACCACTTTTCGCCCTCCTCGCCCTTCTTGCCCGAGACAAAGTGCTTCTGGTGGTGATGGTGATTTCATTTAAGTGGGATGGATTGCCAAAATTGATTGGAAACGAGATGTTGAAACGGGCTTTTTCCTCTCCTCTGTACCATGTTGGCTGTTATCACGTAATTGAAAGCTCTCATTCATCCATCGCCGTCCATTTGGGATGGCATGGTGATCACGCCCAGTTTGATGGCCCATCTTAATGATATCTAATCGAGAGCCCAACGGCTCTCTGCACGTGTGTGGCAATGCAATTGTATTATAGTAGGCTTATCTTAATGAATGCATCTTCACCTCTTTCAGGCACTTTTGACCGAGACCTCCGCCAGCCTTCATGAGTTAACTGAAAGCAACTTGCTCTTCGGGTCCATCTCCGTGATTCTACCAAAGTCGTGGGAGTCCTTGGATTGCTTAGTGGGAAGAAACTCCCTTCACCACGACTTGGAATCTCACGTATCTCAACAAGCGGACATTCAGCTCGCCGAGCAACACCCTATTTTTGGAGCCAATCCATGGACCACCCAGTTCGGTCCATGCGGCGTGTCCGGTCGAGGCATCGATCTGCCGTACCCAAGCCTCACCCGAAACCATACTGTGGATGATGCTACATCAAGGGCCATGCTCAAAGCTTGGATCCAATATCGGTGGGGAGTGTTTGAAGAGCAGGGCTTTGAGGGCGATACACGCTATCCCTCGACCTACATGGAAGGTGAAATGGAGCTTGAAAACCGGGGATGCGACAACAAGGCTGATCAGGTAAATATTCTAGTCTGTTGAAAGATCCCCTGCTCGTTGCTCATAGGCATCAGAAAACAGGTTGGGGTGGTGGAACTTCTCCCGGGTTTTATATGAATGCGTGCTCATCATGGAGTCATATTTTTTCCAGTTGATTTGTCCGCTTGACAAGTATGACCACGACGTGACAACCAAGCAAAACATTCTTTGTAACGGCAAGAGCATTCGTGAAGTCATCCTTGCTTCCCAAGATCTGAATGAGCAAGCCAATGAACAGCCGCGGGAGACCGCCAAGACGATCTTTGTTGACAATACCGGAGAGAAGCGGCCAACCCTCGACAACGATCAAGTCACAACCATCGATATTCAAGACGACGTGAAGCCCCGACAACCAACCAAGGAAAACAATTCGACTCAAGAGGACAACAAGTATTTCCTGTCCCAAGATGATGGGGAGCGGGAGGAGCAGGAGGAGCATGAGGAAATGGTGAAGGGTGGAAAGCAACCATTCCGAGCCCCGATTTTCAACTACGTACTTCCACGACCTGAGTTGTTTGTTCTTGTGCTCGATCGCTCTTCGGCGGCTTCATCCGGCAAAATCCTGGTGGGTCAGAAGCAACAGGACGAAGAATTTGAAGAGACTCAGAGCAAGTGGGAGACTTTGCAACAGTCGCTTTTCCAGTTGATCTCCAGGCTTCCGGTTGGCGCCGAGTTGAGTATCATCACGTATGGGCAGGAGGCTCAGGTGAACCTTCCCCCAACTCTAATTACGGACACGAATAAAGAGGGATTACATGGTCGTATTCCTAGAAGACCCCTCAGCCATGACACCACCTCCTGTCTGGACTGCGCTCTCAAGACTGCCTTCAAAGTCATGCAATTGGGGAGCAAATATGAGGGTCGAATGATTGTGGCTTCCATGTCACTGTCTCAGATTTCCGCCGAAAACCTCGAGACCATCGAACAGTTTGCTGTCCCCGTGTACAGTGTGTCGCTCTCGGGTCTTCAGGGCAAGCTCGAAGTGGACCAACTGACCAAGTTCGGCGATAAGTTCGTGGTGACATCCCCCTTGTCAAATCAACCCGAATTCCTCACTCGTCTCTCTCGGACTTTTACCAGCGTGGTGAGAGCCGCCTCGGATGTGAGCATTGTCTCCTTTCACCAAGATCACCGAGTGCCCAACATCGATAACATCATCACCGGTAATTTTGTGGTCGAGGAACATTTGCGCAAGAATCTCAGGATTGTTGTCACGGCCGATGATGAGCGTGATATCGAAGTCTTTGAGGTGCTTAGTCCCACGGGCCGTAAGCATTCCTTTCCGACCTACGAGCACAGTATGGCTTACTTCAATTTGGCGGGCCTCAACGAGCCGGGCATTTGGAGCTTCAGCATTCGTTTGTACCAAACGTTGGTCAGCCACTACCCGGTTTACATTGAAGTCTTGGGAGAGCCCAACGATGACAACGCCATCACTTTGGAGACATGGGTTCACCAGAGGCAAGACGGAGCCAATCCCGAAGAGGTCTATGTCTACGCCCAAGTGAAACAAGGTGACTTGCCGGTTTTGGACGCGGAAGTTGTCGCCTCAATTCTTCGACCGGGTGACAAAGACTTTCAACCCGTTCTACTCCAACTGCGAGACATGGGCACTGGCTATCCCGATATCACCCAAGGCGATGGCATCTATTCGGCGTACTTCACCGACTTCTCCCCTCAATCCGGCTATTATCAGCTCTCTGTGAGTGCCAGTGATAACTCGGGCAATGCCCGAACGCCAAAACTAAGTGCATCCATCGATGCTGACACCAATATTTGCTGTGGCAGTGCACTTCCTTTCTCCTACACCGTGCCCACTGGCCCTTTTCAGCGTTTCGCTGTGGGATCCTCTTTCTTGATCGAGCAAACATCCAACTTCTACATCCGCCAGGGATCCCGTCTCGTCAACGATATCTTTCCACCGAATCGAATCACAGATTTTTGGGTCGACAACTACTTGGACGAGTCGCTCTTTGTGACCCTCAAGTGGACCGCCCCAGGGGGAGACTATGATCAGGGCAAGGCCTTTCGATACGAGATACGATGCTACACCAGTCGTGAGGCCTTGCGAGACTCTAATTTTGCGGATATGAGCATCCCCGTGCACGCCAGTCTCATTCCTCAACCCGAGGAGAATGGGTCGGAGCAGCGCTGCACAGTCGGGGTGCCATGGCCCAACGAGGTGTTCTACTATGCCATTGTTGCCTTCGACGAAGCCGGAAATCGGGGGAAAATCTCCAACACTATTTCTGTTTTCATCAAAGAAGACCCATCCACGCTTCCTCCTCTTCACAACCTGATTGAATCCAACGAGGTCGACCATCTCAGCCAGGAACCGTTACAATCGTTCACCGAAAATAACTCGACCCAAATCATCTACATTGTCGTCGGGAGCGTGTCGTTTGTGCTGCTCATCCTGATTATCCTATGCATTATTGCCATCAGGAAGCATTACCGCATCGTCAAGGGATTCGTGAGCAATTCCAACGAGAGTTCTAGGACGCGAAGTATCGAGGATGGCGATGAAGACTCAAGCTTGGCTGGAACTCTGAAGAAGATCATCGCCGAGCGCAGTGGCAAGCATTTCGTGGAGGCTAAACTTTGGTCAAGTGCAGCATCCTCCCCAACCAGTGACTACTCGAGTCAAAAGTCTCCACTTCCTTCCATCTCTGAGACGCTTTCGTGGAAGTATCGCAACGGCCTACAGAAAGCCACTTCACAAGAGCTCCCTGGAGTGCACAGAATTCATGATCAAAAGTTCAGCAGCATCCACACCAAGATCGAAGCCGGCGACCCCGGTGATAAGGAGATTAGTGCCAAGAGCGATTGTGGCTCTCGAAACGGCACGGATTGCTCGACATTGCTGTACGAATCTTCGGATAATGGCTCCTCATCTCTGGATATGAGTCCCAAGAAAGATGTCGACTCATTGGTTGTGTCTCAGCGGCATTCCTTTGGACAAAAAGCGTGTCAATTGCCCGGTCCACCGCCTCGAGTCTCGGTCATGGAGGATTACAGTGTGTACAGGGATCTGAGCAATCTGAGTAATAACCAAAACGATTATTTCAGTGTCAGCCAATTGCCCGCTGAGCTGCAGAATGGTGGCCATATCATTGCTGTGCCTCCCTACTACGATGTCAATGCTTTGGAGGCCCAGCGAAAGCGACACGAGTCCCTTGTTTGATATTCAAGGCTCACCCCGGAGTAGATTTGTCTTCGTCCATATTCATTCTGATGCGAGAAACCATATACACTTTATTGTTACCGACCAAGACCACGTGGATGCTGACTCCATCCCCCAGGACTGTTTTTCTTTACGACTATTTCGAATAGTATGGTCATTACGTTTGCCTTCTCCGTGCTTTAAACTCTTTTAACTCGAATGTAAAACACCGGTTGTCAATGGGATTTCCCTCTATCGAGAAATCCCCCCGTGACTTCCTCGTGATTCACTGATCCTTCACACGCACATTCACACTCACACTCACACACATACGCTCCCACCCAACCACCCTCTCTCCCTCCCTCCCTCAACCACCCCCTACCCTATTGAATGCTAGTCTTTGAATTGTTTTTATCATCTTATGTGCATGATATTCAAATATCAGTGTCTGCTTTGAGCAACAAACCAGTGCCATACCTATCTATGAATTGCCTTGAATGCTCCCAGAATCCATGTGTGAAAACATGCCGTTTGTCAGATGCACAAGGATAATGAAATAAATTTCATGACCAACATGAGCCGTTTCTTTCTTCTCGTTTCGCTCATCCGCTCCAACCATTGGGTAGATTGGCTCCATACCTTGCAATTAGCACACATTTAGTGGCGAGCTTTTCAAAACACAGGGCCATTCCGGGTCATCGGGGTTAAATTGTTTATGATAGGCCAATTCACAAGTGAGGATGGCTGAGAAACTACAACAAGCCAAGAATAAAAAGCTTATTCGTTGCTGGTTGGTTTCAAGGGTTTAGCGAAAGGTTGTTCATATTTTTAGAGTTACTTCTTGTCAAGTCATTCTCTGGGTTTGATTTTGAATTCAGCATGCCTTTTAACTTGTAACTCTCGAATAAGTCTTCTAAAGATTCATAGGCGCTTATATTGAAAACATGAAGCAGCACTTAGGCCTATGATTCCAGGTACGGTAAGTGGTCGAGTGAGATCCACCAATTTGTTTCAAGTGGTTGCTCCAGCTTCGAGCTTGATTATTAACGTGAATCGTCAACGATCTTTTGCGGGTGTTCTTCACAATCTCTCACACGCATTTGTCTTGAGGCATGAGAATCTTCCCATACCATTCATCCAAAACCAGAGCCCGGACAAAAATCACTCAAATAACACTCATTCATTGACCAAACCCTACCACAGGTAGATTATTCATGGATGGCGACTAATTCTAATGGTGCGCAAATGCTGATCAATATTACGAATATCTAATTCATCTCTTATCGGATATCGAAGTACCCATCAATCGTAAGTTTGACCAAAAAAATAAGAAAGATCTATCGCTAAAACCATTTGAACATATCCCACAAACTTTCAAATTGAAGACGAATATAATCAATTTTGCATTTTTCTGATCTTGGATCTTAGCTTTTGGTGTCTAAAAATCTGGGCTCCAATCTTTTCACTTGGCTGGCTGTGGGTAGTGGTGGTGGTAATGGTAGTGGTGGTAGAGCCAACCAAGAAGAATGTCTCAGAATGGCCATTTCCTCTCAAGTTCCGGAGAGCTTCCTCTAATGACGATCAGATTTCAAGAACATTGTAGCTCTGATTTCTAGCAATACAACTTGGACACATTTTCCACATTTCAGTGTAACTTTAACCAGAAGCGAATCAATGGCCTTTTAGCTCCATTTAAGAGAGGATAATGTGTTCCCTCATTGATCCAATGGTAGCAAGGCAAAGCCCTGGAATTTGCCACGCACGGACAGCCCTGAGAACACACATTTTCCTCGAGTTGTTCTTAAAAAGACTCAAATGTGTCTTTTTTTCTTGTGGGAACATTTTCCTTGGAGTTCCGCTTGAGCTGTCACAGTGTGGTGTTCACAGAGGAAGGATGTCGCGAGAGGCGCTCGCTGAGAGCCAACTACCAGCTTCTTCCCTATTGCTCTGTTCGCTCGTTCGCTCTGCATTTTGCTGTTCATTCAAAACGGAAGTGCTCGGCCAACAATAAGAGTCAAAATTTGAACACAAGAACACGAACAGTGAGTTGGGAGTGAGACGGATAATGAAGCTGGAAACGGACTTCTTTGGAGGGAAGGGATATATGGCAGATCGAAGGGGAGAAAGGGAGTTGGAGAGTGGAGTTTGCTATGGATCACACTGTACATTACAGAGCGTTCATCCGCTTACGTTAGGAAGCCATACGAACGACCAGTGTCAGCACAAACTGCCCACCTCGTTTACAAGCTACGTACGCTAGTCGACTAATCAACAGTTTATTTCCATGTTCTGTCAATGCTCAAAAGTCATTACCAGAGCTTGAAATGAAGGGAAGCTCCTGGTTACGAGGAGAATCAAGCAGGAATGAGCCGCGTGTTAATGCAGATTTGGTCAAGGTAACAGAATAAATCAGGGATCTGGTTGATCGCTTCCAAATCAGGCAGATCTTACACCTGTTGATAGATCCCAGCCTGTTCTTGGGCCTTCATGACCAAAGCATGAAATTAACGAGGTTCAAACAGCCGAAATTGGACGCGGGTCAAGTTGGATCCTGGTGGTAGTAAGAAGAGCGAATAAGTGGGAGCAATCCCATTCTCGGACTAATGAAATGACCTTTCAACATGCAAGACAAGAAAATGAGGATTATTTCACTTTCGAGGTCGCTTTCCAAGAACATCCCATTACTATATATGCTTGTAGGCACGTAGCACACAAGCGAACTTTCCGGAGGGAAAATCAAGTACTCAGGCTAGTCAAACGATATTACAGTGTCGTAGACGTTTTAGGGCATGTTCTTTGGACATCGGCCCTTGAGAAGCTGTGAAAGTGGGGCCTTGGCGAAGAAAGTAATAAGCGAGTGAGACGGCAAGTAATGTGTATTAATTATGTATTTGACGACCGTAATGGAACTACTTACAGTAGATGAATATTTGTATCTACATACAATGCGTCTGTTTGTATGTTGGCAAACATGGTATATTTACGGCCTCCTTAAGGCCAACAATACAGATGGCGTGCACGTTCTCTCAAAATGATGACAGAACACTATAAAACGTCATTCAAAGGTAACAAAGCAGAAGATTTACCTCTGTGAGTTGTAATGGGAAAAAGTACCATTGGCAGGTTCATCCCATTCCAGTAACAGTGGAAAGAGGTGGTTCATACGGATGCAGGAAGTCAGATATTGGTTCTGCTCAAATATTTTAGGCGGTCTCTCCTCAGAACAGATATTCTGAACAACCCCGTTTGATCACGCTCACCTCGTTAGCCCTAATGAAACTCCAAGTGATCAAAAACTGCGATAAGCTAGGATTTGGAATTGGCCAGGATTTGGGCCAGGGGGGTCGGCTAAAACCGGATGGTGGTCAGGTTTGGGTGGGAGAGAGAGGAAAAGGAGAAGGACGTAAACAATTGACCGTGAGGGAATTTCGGGCTGACAATTTCGATTCCATGATACATCCACAATCATGTTGGTGCAACTCAATGGTCAGAATATTCCTTGGATGGATCGCTATACCGTGCCCTCAATGTATAGGTACGAGCGTACTTGTGCAAGTAAGAGGGGGGAAACCTGAAAAATGCTCATTACCAAGCTATTGACACCATTGTCAATGCATAATGCACTGAACGAGGTGAAGTGCAATGGGGAACAAGGAGAAGAATGAAGATCCGGTGATCAGCGCCTTCACATGCCTCCTTAAGTCTGCTGTGTTCTCTGGAGTCTCTTCAACGCTCGAGTTCACAAAAAGACCGTTGAACGACGAGTCGAAATAATCGTAATAATAAACGAAAGACAAGACGAAAGCCACTGGGACGAAGCACCGGCCGACCCTCAGACCGACCAAGCACCAAGCGGACGGCCGAATGAACGGGTTATTGGTCCGTTTGCCACCATGGAAAACGGACCAGATGTGGGTATGAGACGTTGTCGAGTCATTACTGCAACTTCCTTTGACTCGTCTTCAGCTATCCACATTTGCCAGATCCAGAGCTTCAAAAACAGGATATGAGTTCGAATTTGGGATGAGCCGGTCTTCGACCAGTGAGAGAGAGACAGAGCGATATCTACTCATTGGCAAGGAGCTTTTCCGTCTCGGGAGAGTCTTTAAGACAGGGTACAGAGAGGTATTTTATGTATAGTAGAAGCGTATATGAACCGTTATGTCTCTTCTCAGATTCTCCCGAATCCCAGGAAGTTTTCTTGCGAATCCTGTAAATGGAACCATAACATGAGAGAGGGGTTTCCAGTCAGAAAAGAGCGAAAATTGAATAACGAGGATCAATTTTCTGCTCTGACGTTTGAAATGCTCAATTCTTTCGAATCAACTCCTTCGTGTCCCAGAAGCCTTATGTTTCTCCAAGATAAAAAGAGCGGCCTTTCGTGTTCTTGGAACACTTGTGGTGGTCTCGACAAACAAGTTCTTAGGAGGTTCCAAGTTTGCACTCCCAACCTTCGACCACTTTGGACAAGTGTTTTGTCCAGTTTTCTAAAATTCAAAAAGGGATGCTAGTGGAACTCTGAAACTCTGATTAGCCACATTGACTCGTTTTGTTTTTCCACTCTTTCATTGAACAGGATGGGTGTGTCTCCTATCGGAAGGATCTCAATAGCCCCTTATTTCGGGCACACTTCCGATCGACAACGAGTTTCACAGCCACTCAGTCAGTCAGTCAGTCAGCCAGCCAGCCACCCACTCGTTGGAAAATATTTTCCCCTTTTTGTCTTTTTCCACAATCCTTAAGCATGATAGTGGCGTGGCATGACCACAAATATCCGATATCCGCCCTTGCTGTCGCAGTGTGGATTACATTAAACTGGCTCTGAGCTTATCTACGTCGTCTATGGTCCTGTCTATTTTGTCAAATCCACACCTCGGATGGAAGGAGGCCGGAATTAGTGCCCAATCGGATCTTTGTCAGCACTTTGCCCAGATTCATTGATGGTACGTAATGCATTTGTGGAGTGGTGACAGTCGAGCCAATTGCACAGATGTTGTTGCACTATCAGGTCACATGGATCTCATTTGAAGTAGTGTGAAACTTCTCCGTTCTCACGAGAATTTCCCTTTTGTTTCCAATTTGGCTGGATGACACAATGACCGACTCCGAGTTAAGACGAGAGTCCTTGTAATTCTTTTTACAGTGCCACCATTTTGTAACAGCAGCACCAACTACAACAACAACTGAATCGATGGTAGGTAGAGCTGCTGGCTGCTCGTCCCTCTGCTAGGTTCTTTATAGTCATCCTCATCCTGATCTCATCCGGACAAATTAGGCCAAATTTCCTTTCTCTGTTGTTCACAAAAGAGGATTCCTCAAGGAATTTCAATTCATTGGATTGAAATGTACCGCTAACACTATCATTAGTACCAACAGTGCCAGCTACTGTAGCTGGTAAGCTCCTCCACAACTGCGGCTATTGAATCACAACCATCCACCACCATCCTTGAACACAGTCACTCTCACAGATGGTTAACTGGTAGGTTGGTTGGTTGGTGGCGACCCGATCCATCTGATGTCATTGATCATTCATTCATTGGAAATGTGAAGATGTGGCGGGATATCCTATTTAAAAGACCATTTTTGTAGTCCGTCCCCTGGGGATATGCACATTGTGTCTCATGTCTTAGACGTCATACTGAGATCTGGATGTGCACAAACCAAATGCGACCATCTCTGAGGCATGGGAAGACGATTATTATACGTATGTTATGTTGAATGGGTTTGCCTCATTTCCTCCGAGTCGCCTTCTTCTGAACAAACATGCAATGCGTACGTACGTATGTGACGTGTGTGAAAGCAATGCTTATAACCATGGGATGACAAATCAACTATTGCCCGATATTTCTGAAGCGTCATCCTAAGGGAGGAAGAAGAAGAAGAGGAGGAGGAGGAGGAGGAAAAACGACGTGACAAAGCCGAGAAAAACCAACAACCAACCAAGTCCCCAGACTTGTTGACAATCACTGAACAGTTGTTGATTTGTCAGAGGATGAAGCCTTCAATAGTAGGTGCGGTTCAGTCTAATTATTTGTCCTTCCCCAAAATACTCTTTCTAAAAAGCGGTGCAAAGAAACAGACATCACATGTACTAATTGAATTGGTCACCAGATCGCAAGAAGGGCTTGGATTGATGGAAACGCGTCATTCGGATTCAAAGAGACACACAACAAAGCCAGTTTGAGAGGATCCCGTTCGGTCTCTGGGACGGTTGGTTTGGGAATAGATGACTCTATGGATTTTGCTGCCATATCATCCCCTTAATTGGTGGGTGCTGGCCCCAATAATTCGTGGAATTAGACATCAACAAGCTAACGAGTTTGGATGAGATTGGACTTTTCGAGCTCTTTCAAGCCCTTGTAAATTGTGAAATATTGGATGCACGACTGGTCATTTGCATCTGCAGTGAGCCTATACGTACATACAGAGGTTACATACATACGTACGTATGTACGTATATTTGGAGAGAACCAACTACTTGATCGATTTGAAAGAGATTTATTTCATCAACTTGGCCTGTCAAAGGCAAAGAAGAGATATCGAGCATAATCCTTGAGCCTGACAATCAAGGCCAGAATTGAGAGGCTCAAATCATCGCATTGTTTGGCCCATTCTAAGACTCTGAGGGTGCGTCGGTGGGTGCTGTTGGGTTCGAACATCTCTTTTGAATGCTGAAGGGCAAATAGCTCATTAAAACCAAGTCAGGATTGGAGAAAGATCAATCATCCTCATTAAAGGAAGAAGCTACTGATCCTCATGGCCAATCGGACAGGGTGTACATATAAGATACAAGGATCATCTACCCACGTAATTGTTTGCACTGTTGTACTGAACGTACGGTAGAGTAGTGAAATTAGGCGATGTGTTTCTCGCTCTAGTTAGATCTACGTCGTACGTACATACGTATCGAGAATGCTCATCATGAATAGAGCTCGAGGCACCCGGTGGTGGCGCTGGCTCAAGTAAATGAAGAGCCGTAAAAAATTAGACTTGTGCAACAGATGCTGATCAGTGATTTGCTCCCGAGATTGGGCCAGAATCAGGCCAGTAGTCCAAGCAGAGGCATCGGGCAATCAGGCAATCCGGGCTCATGGACAGGTTTGCTCTCAAATGAATCTCTCACATCGGCAATCGCTCCAGGCACAATAATCAGCATAGACATTTAACTCCAAATTCCGTGTTACTGGTGATCCCTCGAGCGAAAGAGTAGTAAACTGCCTTAACACCGACAGATTAGCTCTCATTATACTGTATATTGGGGAGCTTGTTGCTTGAAGAACCATGCACCAACTCACAAACTCAACCAACCATCTCCAGATGTTTTTTCATGCCCAGTCGGATTTTTTGAAATTTTTTTTTAACTCTGGAAACTGTTGGGACGTTAATGAAATTTCACCCTTTTTGAAACGGTCTGAAAAAGCATGGGTCTTTTGTGGCCAAAGCCGGGAATTGTAATGTCGAACCTTTCCAAACCTTAGCGAAAAGAGTTTTTCTTTGGGCGAAACTTTTCCGAACTTTCTTGGGGCTCCCAAAATTCGTGGTCCTCATTTCCAGTGGCTACCTAACTTGTACCTTCTCCTACCGACCTCGTACAATTGTGAGATGATGGTGTTGTGGATGAGGGAAATGCAGACTCATCTAAAAATTTGTCACACCTTCCCACTCACCATTCCCATCAAGTTTTTAGTTCCAGGTCATATGATTAAAATAATGCAAATGACTACGCCCATATATCATGCATGCGCCCCACTGCACTGCGACAGTCACAAAAGAGGCACAGCCAACCTGAAAGAGAAGCGAAGAGAGAGAGAGAGAAGCATGAAATCACACCCAACGCCTATTGTGAAACGCCCTCAATCTCAGCGAGCATCACTCGTACAAATTGCTCATGAATTTGCACAGAAATTGCCACCTAATATGTGTGCCAAATCGGTCTGGAGAGGTTGCATCGTCAGCGAGATCTACTTTCCCGAGAATTTGCCAACCTCGCCAAACTACGTAGGGCCATAAATACAGATGCAAGCCTCATATGGCCGTAGATACATACATACCTGGAGCTTGTTTTTCTCACGGACATTCACTTAGCACTAGGTTTTGGCCAGGTATAGAATGATCTAGTGGCCCAGGTCGGATTCCAATCTGGATGTCCGAGAGATAATTTTTAGCAAGGTGGTCAGGCATGTTAATCTTAATAGGCCTTTTGTCTAGAAATTTTGCACAGCTGACAAGCTGTCACTGATGGTCTCAAATTCTTGAGCTGACAAATCACCTCTATCCACGAATTCTTCCTCTTCTTCCTTCTCCTGAGCCATCTCCTTGGCCCCGAAGACATCATAATATTAGATCGGACATGCATGTTCTTATTCTCCTCTGCGCTATTTGGAGACCAGAAACGAACCCATTTTCAAGGGATACATATACATGTATGTACACCTGTGCCGACTGTAGTAATGTTTGCTGCATGGAGTACCATAGTACCAGGTATACTACCCCGGAGTACCGAGTCGTCACCAGGTCCATATTGTAAGGACACTCTTGGACACTCACTCATGGAAGAAAAGCATTCCGTCTTTCCATGTGAAAGAGTTAACAACAATGTTTGTACTGTCCTATGCTGCACTGTATATGTAAATGCACACACATGCGTAGAAACGTAGATAGTACATACATACATATACAAGGTGATGCTCAAGAGGTGAAATTCCGGTCGCCCTGAAGAGTTATCGCAAGAATGGATCAAAATTTTCTCTTTTTATCCGTGCCAACGGGAATGAAATACAGTTAGTAGAAATGGGACGAGTCGAACCGAGAACCAGCTTCTAGCTGGATGATTCCTTTTCATTTTCCTTCTAGCACATATTAGAAGTAGAGAGATGTACCTGGACTTGAGATCTGAGGCCCTGATTGATCCAATAATGCACCAGACACCTCGTTACGAAACGAAAGTTTTCCATGTTGAAAGAGCTCTCAGGTAAGTACATTTTCATTGAAACATTTCTAAAACTGGTGACAATAACTTGTTTTGTGTACGTACTACTTTAATGAGGGATTGACAATTCAGGGTAACTTTCCATTTCTCAGCCCTTCGGTGCGGTTTCAAAACCACCACTTACGTACATAAAAGTACATCTGGAACTTGTTGCCGCCCTTGTACTGTAGAGGAACTTTAATCCTGGAGTCAACCAAGACTTTGTTTGGCCTCCCTTCCGCACAAACGCCCATTTGCAACAAATTAAAAGGGAAGCCCAATTTGACTGTGCACAGGGTGCGTGTGGAACTTTGTACTCGTATGTACTAGTTATGATAACGGTTGAAGATCATCGTAACGACGTGTCTTACGCGAAGAATCCCACTTAGACGAGTGATTGGCTCTAAAGCCTCTCTTTTTGCATTGTATCGTATTTAAATGGATTCACATTCATGCACTGTAATTCCCTGGCTCGTTGTCGTTTTTCGGTATGTGTGTGTGATGGCTTACCTAGAGCGTAACTAAAAGCTTTGGATTCCCGAGCGTGAATTTCCTATTCAACAACTTACAATTACTCCATATGGATTGCTCAAGATTTCACTCGTCTGGTACTGGACCTATGTATTATCTTTCTTTGGTCTACGGCTGCTGATGGCATGCTACTGTCGTGGCCTGGACATCGAATCATCCAACCAACCAACCAACCAACCACCATCCAACAACCATCCAAGTGAACAAGCGCCATCACTTTCAGGAGCTCCCAATCATCTCCTGAGAATAGGGCTTTGACACGCAAATGACGCCCTGTGAGAAGCAGCACATTTCATTAGAGGCTTTCAAGCCTAAATTGACGCCTAATATTCGACAAATCGGGTCAGGGCGTCACCATTTCGAGTGGTGTCCAGTTCCGATCTCAGGGAGTGATCATCAATTTCACATTTCTCGATCTGTCAAATGAGCAACAGAATCCCATTGCAGCCCAGAGTCAGACGGAATTAAGTAAATCCACTCACTTTTGCGGCTAACTTTCGATCTCGTTCAGCAGGATAACCAGACAGTCTTTGACGCCTTCAATGGCGTGACATCTTTGTCTCTCAAGCCTGATTGTTTTCGAACATCCATTTCCACGACCACAACCAGCTTCAAGATCTTTGGGATGTTGGTGAACAAAAAAAAATCTCGTTATTCAATTAAAATTCATGAGATCGAAAATTGAGTGGGAGATCAAAAGAATGGGAGGGAGAAGGGTGCTTAAACAAGACCTTCATAGTCAGTGTGTCTTGTTAACGAATGATGTTGGTAGGGTGACAAAGCTACTGTTGCCATATGAGCGTACTTACTTTCGTACGTACGTACACTACCATGCACCAAGTACTATGTATTTACTGCATAAGGTCTGATCATCCGTGTGCTTTGATTTGAATTCAAGATGGATTGATCCATCCTTCTACACGTTCGTTGGAGGAACCCAAGAGTACCTGAGTCATCTCATTCACATCTTTTCCTTCAACCAGGCTATTTGAACTATCAACTTTCATGGCTGTGACCGAAGCAACACCGATATCCTCGTGAGCAAAAGCCAAAACAAGAATGATCAAGGCCCTTGAATGAAATATGAAAACACTGTTAAAGCAAGGTTGTTGATTTTTATTCCGAAGCCAGTTCAACATTGAATGGTGCTTACCAAGCTAAACTTGAGAGCTGAATTGTAGCTGAACCAATCAACGGAGATTGAAGAAACGGCCATGATATTATGCACAAAGATGATTCGCCGCTAATGCATAACATTGAAGTTGAACGAACCTATCAGGTAATGGAATCCATTCCCCAAGTTCATCAGTATTTCTTCAACCGTTTCACTCGAGCTTTCTTGTTTCCACTTAGCAGAGAGAATCCTGTCAAAAACTATATTCCTTCCATAAAGTCTGCATGATCAAAAAGACCTTTTCATTTAGCTGAAAGATCCATAAATATGTTTCATTCTTGAAGAAAACGCTTAGAACTGTTTTACCAATGTGCTGACTTTGGTACAAACTGTGATATAAGGTTTATTTCATGCCTTTGGTAATCCTACACCACGATGCTCATGACGAAATCCCATATTCATTTCAAATTGTTCAATCGGCTTTTCTTGCTTTTTGATGGGCTATCAAGTGTTTTTTAGGTCAAACAAATCATGAAATTCTGGAGTGTCTTTCGAAGTGCTATCCCCAATCAGTAGCAAATTAGAAAAAAACTCATTTTCTTGGCCATTTGATGAATGGTGTTTTTGACACTAGCGCCTCACTTCACTTCTTTTACCGCGGGTTCGAACGCCTTTTGATTACCTCACAGACTCACAAATGGTGGTGCTGAGAACGAACGACGAGGAGCAGAAGAAGAAGAAGGAGGAGGAGGAGGAGGAGGTTTGGTGCCAATTTTCCCTCTGATGCAAGTTGAGCCTTTTCTTTCTCCTCCTCAAAATGGCCTGTCAAAAAGTAAGACTAATTTATTCTCTCTGCCTCTTTCCCTCTTGGGCCATTGCACTCGGGTTGTTCTCTCTCTGTTTTCCTTCATTTCCCGCCACCTTGACGATCAGATGAAAATGAGATAGAGCCACGTGAAGATCTTCTGGCCAACAGATGAGCTCTCAAGATGATGCAAAATCGGGAAATGTCTGCCATTGGTTGTCAACCACCCGATTCGATCAAAACGGGATGTCAAAAGTCAATTGATCAACCATTTCCTGCACTCACTCTTTTGTCATTGATTTATGTACTACTAATGGAAGAAGAATGAATGAGAACGAACGGCCAAGAGAGGAAAGACATTTCAGATCTCGGAACTCGAAATTGACACTCAATTGTACCCAAAACGATAAAACTGCCACAGAGACACTCCACTCCGACTGTAGCTCAACCATCTCAACTATAAAAAGTGGACCTATACTCAAAGAAAAGGCCATTTTGAGGGTCGATTAGAATTTGCGTCCGAATTGCAGTTTCCCCGTCTGACATCGTTGAACACGTGACAAACAAATTCCCATGAAACGGGTCGTAAAACGGGTGCATTTCGCGGTTGCAGTCCCAACTCAAAGGCTCATTATGAGAGCCGTATACTCATGTCAATTTCTTCATAAACGTCGACCTCATGTCCCATTATTTAACCCCAACATGCTTAGCCACTTTTTGGGTAGCCAAACTTTAAGATGGGACTCGTAGGAACTCTTAAGTACTCTTCAATAGTTGTTGTTCTCCAATCCAATCGGAGAAGAGCATGGGAGATCCCGTGGTTTAATGGGTCATCTTTTGAGTGTCCAGCCCAAGGATACAGTATTGTTCAGACTAAAGTGAGGAATCCCGTAAATGTGCTCGCCCAGTGACAAATTCCGGGGACTTGTACCCTTCGAAACAACATTCCTATGTCAAAACATGTGAAATAAGTTTCTGAATAAACAAACTACAAAGTTCACTCGGGAGAGCTTTTCATGGGCAAAAAGAATATTCTCATTCCTTTGGCTGGGTTCCTGGGTAGATTTTTTTTCCTACCCGACTCAATGGGGGTGAAATGGGAGTTGCTGGACATTTACAACCCTCTTGCATACCGTATTCTTGGGTGGTTGGTCAGTTAGTCAAAGCAACTTAGCACTTGACGTATTCCATCTTCTTTTTTAACCTATGAAAGACACTCGTCCAAGACGCCATCAAAAATCTGCCCTCACAATTGGTTTACAATCTCTCCATCACGAAGGCCAAAGAGATCGAGAAATGGGTCGGACGACGTCATACTTGTTGTATTAAGAGAGAGGATGCTGCTTTCAGACTTCGTTTTTAGAGATGGAGGAAAGCCAACTCAATTGGTTGGCTTATCCTCGGGCTCGAGACTGATTGCCATTGGGTGCTATTCACGATTCAAACGGTTCACACTGACTCAGAGGGGAAAAAGTTGTTGCTTCTTTTGTTGAGCTTTCATATTGATCATTTTTCCCTCCCTTGAGCTTTCATACTGTACATGGATGTGTGAATATTGAACGTAGTATAGATTTAACCTTTGTTAGAGAATAGAATGTGCTCCGCAATGAATGGAAATGTATAGAAATATCAGATGTTCCATACATAGTAAGAGAAATAGACAGAGAGGTACTGCCATCACATACTACAGTATTATGTACGCGTGGGTAATAAATGGAAAAATATTCTGTAGCCATTGCATTTGACCTGACCCAAGCATCACTATGAGCAATAGAGAGCCGCACGAGGAGATAGGCACAACTCGCCTGCTTTGAAATCCCCCTCTCAATCATCATAGTGTACGTACGTAGAGAGAATAATCTAATTGTTTGCTTCGCGTGTCGCCCCCTATGTACTCGTACACAAGTACACAAGCATGTAACTGAATTGAAGGGGTGCAGAGGAAGCTTGGAGCGAAATGCCATAGATGTCAATGAACAATCGTTGAGGTAATTCAAATTCCATTGTCACACTCAGAGCTTTTGGGCATTGATGAGGATCTCGCTTTAGGCTGTTGCATGGCATGCATTGACGAGGGGGGTAGAAAGATGGAGATTGGTGTTGCCAATTTGCAGCGTCTTCCAAAAACAGAGATCGGACCGTCTGATATCTCCGTAACTTGGCATTTAAAAGCAATGCCCCGACCAAATATGATCGAGCTTAAAAGTCAAGACCACTTTTGGATGTGAGCTCGGACTAGAAAGAGAGCCACTCATATGAGCCGGCTATGGTTGGCAGAAATTACTTGTGAAGCTTTGATGGGACAAAGCGATTCAATCCATCAACTCAAGTAAATCTGGCATACATTTCTAGTTGCTTTTTCTTGCGTTTTTGCGAAATCTGTCAATACTTCCGAGGTATTCAAAGCTGAGAAATGGCAGCAGCTCTCTTGATTTCACGTTAAGAATTTTTTCAAATCAGCATGTGTAACATGTATACAAAAGATTCAAGTGATCTCAAATTTTAGTGGAAAACTTGACTAAATCTCGCCTCAGTTCATTCCTATTTATTGGTGGAAAGGGCTAGAGGAGGTAAAATAAATTTGAATAAAACCAAGTTATCACAGAGTAACTTAGCGATTGCATTAAAATTCAGAATTAAATTTAAAAAAAGAGTCTCGTCGATGAGCAATTTCAGGCTGGATGTAAACCTACAGGAGCATTGGCATCCAAATTGTTAAAATTTGTAGCTCTAAACTTTAGAATCTGGCCTCATATCCGCTCCAATGCTCTTCAACAACCAGGTTCGTGGATGGGTGCAAAAGTCTGGTGGTGTTTGTTTGGACCCAACAAGTCTTAGCCAACCCCTTGAAAATGTCAATGAATGCAAAAGAAACAGAGATTACAATCAGCGTTAGAATGAGATTATTGGGGGCGCACGACATCCCCATTTCTTCCACCACCACCACCACCACCACCACTACCACCATCAACTCCATCACCATCGCTCCCAACTATCGGCTTAGATATCTATTGGCCTGGTAAAATTCTCCACATCTTCTTCCCATTTTCCAACTTCACGCGTGCCCTTGTCATCTTTAAAGTGCTTGGAAAACAGGTTCAAGGAGTTGTAAACACTCGTGGCACTCGGGCAAGTTCTTGTTCAGATGATGGAATCTTTCCGGGATCGTCCCCAAGTCTCCTCTACCCATATTTTTCGAGATGAAGAAGAAAAAAACCGCCTCGATATTGGATTGCGTGATTGCAATCCTGTACAAAATTGGATATCGAGCTTTTAATAGTCCCCACTCGAAGGCTTGGGTTTTGTGATTTAGGTGTCATGGTCCAGCCCAAAGTTTGAATATTTACTGTACCGGTACATACCTTCAAGCATATCCACCCTCAATATTTTGAGAGAATATTGTTGCGAATGGTGCCAAAATATCCACACGTCTTGTCTGATATTTATTGGCGTGATTTGCATACCTACCAACCAACGTTCCCAACTAGTTCTAGCCGACATGATCTTTGGAGTCCTCGCTTTGGATACTTGTTGAGCCCGGATTAGCCCTGCTCAATACATGAAGAGGAGTCCATATGGACTTGCTGGTTTATGCTTTCAAGTGAAAATCGGATTATCGACGTCGCCCTCCAAATAGACCCGGTCGAGTTGAGCTCAGACCAAAGGATCCTTGAAATCGATTGGAAATGCGTGAACAGTTTAAAATCATTCAACACAACAAAGAGAAATGCCCAGAAATCCCGTCATTTCCAGGTGAATTGTGTATACAAACTGAGACAAGACAATTAACCCACCGCTGCGATTCTTCATCATCCCAAATCATCCTTGAGTAGCTGCTGCTCTTTTCTCAGTTCACTAGAACTGCTCTGGGCTTGTTCAATAACCCCCGTGAAGGCCATTGTAAAGTGGAAAATGGCCAAAACGGGGGCCCTTCCATTCAAAAATGTAAGACACTTTCAAGGTCGGCCCAAAACTCTCAACAAAATGATGAGCAAGAGTTTTTTTGCGATATTTGCGGGCTCTTTGACAATCGCAACAAAAAGTAGCTCGTTGTTTGTTTGTTTGTTGGTTTGTTTGTTGGTTTGTAAGTACGTAATACGCTCGTTGCATGACACAATTAGGCATAAATCGCTGGGAATCAGTAGTTTCCTACTGTTGTTGGTTTGAATGATAGGCTCTTCCATTTGAATTATGCTAATTTCAACTTGTGTGGGGGTATTGGATTTTCGGGGAGGGCTCTTCTTGTATACAAAGCCTGACTGATTTTGGAGGCGGCTCAGAGACTTCGTATGAAAGAGCTCTCAAATGAATAAGTTAATTCTTGAGCTACTTCAAATTAGAGTTTGTGAAACGTGGGATACTTGGTATGGAAAAAAACACTAGGGTTCCTGTGAAAATCCCAGAAGGGTTTTGTTGGTCTAAGCCCTCTAATAGAAATGAAGCCATTACATATTTGTATCCTGGTATCAAAATGGCTTTCAATGTCAAGAGAAAACACATTGACTTGGGCTGGGGATCACATAATTGAATGCGGAACGGTAAAACTCGGCACAATCACGTTTTAAAAACATTTAAGAGCTCTCTCAACAAGTCTAATTGGCTCTATTCTTTCAAAACGTATCTCAAATACTTGAGATAAGATCAAGGGCCTAGTTACAGTTTCTGTGGAATTGGGTACGTTTTATGAAATGAAAAACCAAGAATTTTCCTATATCGTACAAGGGCATTCAAAGAGCACTCCAATAAAATCAATTACCTAAAAGAAAACCATGGATTATAAGCCAATCAGTACCATTCAAATTTGTTGCCTAAACAAATCTAGATCCGCCGCAAAAACAAAAATTTGTATAACAATACACAGGGATGCTCATGGTTCACATGTGTTGTTGCATTCGGCAATAATCTTATTTTCCATTCAATGGGTCATTGTCCTAGTTCTCCAATACGTATAAGATGATTCAAAATCTCCCCACACATATCCATTTCCGTGGAAGGAACCATCAAATCAAAACCAAAATATGTCCATCCTTCCTAAATGGAAGCCGGAGAAAACTAATCTACGAGCAATTCCACTTGTCAATGATATGATGATGAATCATCGAAATTAAATTCCGAAGTGTTAGACTGATCTTTTACAGAACAAATCAGAAATCCAACTAAAGCAAAAATATCATGTCTAATGTACTATTAAATGACTCTAACTTTGACAAGAACGAATGGCGATGATACGAAGGCACCTAAACTCACGCACGCACACACACAACAGACCCACTGATGGTTGGCCAGTGAGTCAGTAAGTGAGCGAGTGGTTAAGTAAAAACGCTCTGGCTAAGGAGCAAACATTATGAGGTGCATACTAAGGCATTGTTTATCATTCATGAAGTTCTTAAGGCCTTAAATGACCAAACCAAACTTCAGAAACGGGCTCACCACCCATCGGATGATGAAGGTCAAAGTGTTCAGCGCATTCGAAATTGGGCTCACCTTGGAAAGCAAAACGTGTGGTTTTGCTGAAGAGTATCTTTCCTTAAAACTCGATTCGAAATCTGACGAAAGGAGGGCCACTGTGACCGCTTCTGCTCGTGCAAATTGATAAATGAATTGACTACCAACTCATATGAGGCATCCGTCAAGGATGGCGGATTTGCATATTCATATTCATTGAGCTATTTGAACACTTGGTGCAGCAGACATTTCGTAAACTCATCTCCAATGACAACACGAGGAAATCCATTCGTCTCTACTCACTCTCCGTTCGTTCGTTCCGTTCAGTTCGTTCGTTCAGTTCGAGCCTCCAAGACGATCTTGACTTCAGTAGCTCCGTTGAAAAAGGAAACCATAGCCAAGCATCATCGGATAAGAAGAGGAAAAAATCACGACCCTGGAGGAATTGATCGCCTAAAGGAAATTGAAAATAGCTAGTCTGGTCTTGTAACCCTTTCTTAGTCTTATCTTTTTTTCTCTCTTTTGCCTAGGGTTTGATTGGTGATATGACTGTGCAGAACGCTGACCAAAAAGGATTGATTTTATGGGCCCTTAAAGTCGAGATTCTTTATTTGGAGAAACAAATTAACTCCCTCCACCAACCCCTGAGTCCGTCGCCGTCAGTACGTACAGAGATATTAATTCTTACGGGCCATTGTTCTCCCTACTTACAGGGAAGGAAATTGCGTCGTTGGAAAGTGAGCCAAAGAGATCATGATCCTCTTGCCAACCCACTTGAAACTATTCGAGGACTTGCAGTGAGGTCGTTTGTTCCCTGATTTCCCTTTATCACTCCTCCTCCTCCTCCTCCTCCCCCTACTACTACTACTTCACCACCACCACAAACAACAACAACAACAACAATAACAACACTTGTTCCATGCGAACGGAGTTCTAATAGGAAGAGTCTGACTGTGTTCTAAGAGGGTCTCCACCTCCTTATTAAAAAGAACAACACCAACACTTTTTGCATCGGAGGCCGGCCATCACTTCGCATTCCGAGGCCATAAAAACGGCCATAAATTAGAACATGTTGATAATCATACGCATGTAAAACTCATTTGAGGCATCATTATTACAAGTCTTCGTGGTCCGACGTGAAACGAAGTTAAAAATCTAGAAACACCCAACCTTGTCCAACCATTTGATGCACTGCCTAGTACATACGAGTCCAAGTCAGAACAGAGTAGATCCACGCAGATACCCCCTTGAGGCAAAGTTATAGAGCAGTTTCAGAAGACAAGGAGGGCTTTGCTTGAACCGCGTGAGGTGCATCTCGAACACAATTTAAGTTGTTGCCTATCTAAATTCACAATCTCAACTCTTTTCTCTCTCCCCACTCGTTGTTTTCAACACAGACAGAAATAGTGCTTGCTCGGTTGTTTGACCCGAGAACACCCAGTATACTCGTACGTACGCTCGTACGTTCAACGAGTCGCAACGAGGTTTTGGGTTAGAAGCGAACGGACGAGACGAACGGGTGAGAAATTACAGCAAACACATTTTCTAATTTCACGTGAAGACTTCAACAAACTCGGGGTGGTCATTGTTTTATTTATCAACGTAATCCTCCAGTCTGGCTGGCTCTTTTTCGCTGACAGAATGGAAGAAAACCAGTTCCAACTCATTAAACTTAATCACATTCATAACATAGTTCATCCTATCTGAATTGTTCAAGCAATTAAACCCAACCCGGCCAAGTCCACTTTTTGTATCCAAATTGAATTGGCTTTCGGGACCAAAAAAGGGGGGTTTAAAGACCTCTTGGGGGGTCAGTTGTGAGTTAGACGAGACGATGGATTCACCCTAAGAAGTCGACGTTTCTTGGGTGTGTTGGAACTCATTTCGATTAATCACGGTTTTATTGGCCCATGGAATTCTCATTTCTTGTCCAAGTTTTGAAACTGGCGGACAGCATCTCTGTCCATTTCGGGCATTTTGGTCAGGGTTGGCTACCTTGACTGTGCAAACAAAAGATTTCATCTGATATTGGCAAAAAAAAATTGAACCGCCTCACCTCACATCTAGTTATTTAAGCCATTAAATGAAAGCTGAAGAGAACACGTAAAACTGAATCTGGAGGAGAATACACCAAAGTCCGACAAAGGCCAATCGGAATTGGAATTCACAAACTAATTATGCGCTCAATGACCAGATGGATCATCTTATCTCATCCTCCATTTTTTCCATATTGAAGTTCTCAGCGGTCACAGAACAGCGTAGTCGTACAGACAATCCAGTTTCAAAAATTTGTCAACAACGACCTGTTGGGGTGGAGGGATTAGCGAGTGAAAATAACGCCCCCATTTTTCACCCTTTGAGTAATTTTTCCATTTAACTTCCAATATTTGTAATGTAAAGCCGCCGCAGGGATCCCCCCCAAGATCAGGGTAACGGTCATCGACCGTACAAGACCCCTAGACTCTTGGTAGTAAAGCAGTACCTGAAATGAAAAAAATATTGAAGATAGGCGATCGAGGGACCCTGGACCAAGAAGAAGCTCTTCAGTGCAGTCCAATTATTTCCAAGGAATGTACCCTCATTGAAGGATTAATTAATCACGCAGCGCCCACGGTCCAAGCGGAAAGAGTGCAGGAGAGATAGAAAATCAGAAGATTTGGACAGCACTCAATCTGTCTCCGATGAGTTGTTCCTCACAAGTAATGCCTCTTCAGGTCAGAGCAGGGGGATCGACCAATACTGAGTTAGATCAATACCATCAATATCCTGCTGCTTGGACTCACCGTGGTTCATCCGGATACTTACGCCATCAGCTGGAGCTATTGCATTTTGCGAACTGTTACCTTAATCAAGACAAGAATTTTACAAGCCTCATTTATTACCGAACCGCTTCAGTTGCACATTGGATTTCGCTCAAGAAAGGTAATGGAGAGCACTTCTTAACAAGGGAGCTTGCCCCGATCATGTTTCAAGAGAGGCCATTTTTTGCGATATCTTGTTGCTCCTCCCAATCGAGCCTTCTTGGCCAGTATGGCAAGGGGTCTCAGTGAAGAGGAGCTCATTCGGGACATTATTCTTATAAATGGCCTAACCACAGATGGTTTCCACCAGAGCAATTCTCTATTGGGTCTGTCTCTCAATAAGCCCAGCGACCCGGGACTTTTGAAAGAACGAGAACGCTCACCTCTATCTGGCTTCTTCCTTGCAGCCACCACTATTTGGCCCATCATGTTGGAAGGAGTTAAACTAAAAGGAGGCTTTTCCAAGATGGATCGAGCGTCTTCTTGATGGTGTAGCCTCATAAAACCATAATCTTGAGACGAGATCTTAGTAGCTTTTCTATCGCTCTTTGTGGCCCACACACCCATTCCCCGCGCATCCACCAAACTCATCACCCTGACTGGATCTTGTCTGGCTTGAAAGGAGGAACTCGGCCAGCTCCTTGAGATGGATCTGATTCAAGCCAGCACAACACGGTTCCCTCAGAACAACTCAAGCCAATTTCTTAAATTAGGAATGCCAACAGCAATGGAAATATTCTTAATTGGATGTGGGAGAGGGTTTGAAATTTATGAGGTGCTTTTGAGCTCAGATATCCCGATAAAGAGGAGCTGACGTCGTTCACCTTTTGATGAGAATTGTTATTATTCTGTGAGCGACCGATTTTCTCCTTTCAATTGAATCGATGGAATGATGGCCCTTTGATTTGAAAGCATACCTACTTCAAGAGTGGTTCAACTCCATTGTGCGACGTTCTACATGTCTGATTCATTTGCCGGATGGTGAGTTAATGGGCAAAAACTGCCAAGATATCGGAAACACATGTCAGACCCACAGCTGAACTTGTTACATTGGCCAAACCGCGGTGTTTTTAATAATCGCCATATTGTAAACAAGCGAGTGAGCGAGTCAGTTGCCGTCTTGGTATGCCTCACTTAAGAGTTTAATTGGCACTGTCAATGTTTTTTCATAACATCCTTATCATCAACAAGTTATCATGATTCCTTGATTGATGTGAGCCAGCAGGTGCTACCTAAATCGAACTCGAACTTGAGACAGAGAATTGGGGATCAGTTGTACTGTATTATGTGTATCGTACAACAAAATGAGCCTTGGGAGTAAATGATCCGGGTTCAGTGTCCCAATAGCAAGGGACCTTGACGAAGCGGACAATCTGTCCAAGTGGAAAATTGAAATGTGCAACTTGTCAAAAGGGATCCGAAATCCGAGAGTTTCGTTACCTTTTTGTGCTCTCGAACTCGGATGAAACATCGTTGGTTCTCAGATTTCGTGTTCGATTTGTTGCTCGCTCGGTTTTGAGATGAGTTCAGGGTGTTCGCAGATTACGTTGCAAGGCTGAATCATTAATTGTTTGGGTGTGTATTGTGCCAGTGATATGCTCATTTTCCGTATGATTACCCATGTTTTTGATTTGGGTGTGGGAATTGATTGCTTTCCCTCCAATCTGGAGAGATGGCTCAACCACCAAACGATTGTGATTGCGCAGATCACTGCGGTTCAACTTCGCCTAATACTCATGTACAGTCGGGTCGATTTAGTGTAGCCCAAAGTACCTACCCATACGAATTGAGCCGCAGGCAATTGAAGGTCTCATGTTCAGATGGCCTTGTTACTGAAGATGATGATCAAGCATAGCCTCTGGTGTCACCTCAGACACGAAAACTAGATAGGTGTCTCCAATATCAAGAGACTTGAGTAATAACCCCGAACAGCGAGCAGTTACTACAGTAGACGTTTGGGACGAAAGAGAAAAGGAAATGATGATACCCTTACGGAATTGCTACCGTCGAGCCTTTTCTTTGCGAATACGGGGCCGGATTCCTTTCTCGAAAGTGGAATGAGCCAATAAATGTAATGCAGTTGGGTAAATAATGAAACTCGTTTGGCCCCGTCATTAGCGCAATGATCTCGGCGTCTCATCTCCATTACAAGCGACAACAAAATCAGTGTTTTGAAATTGCATTCCTCCACCTCTTTTGGGCATCATCTCCTTGCTAACAAATCAATGCCGTTGTGCATTCACAGCATTGGCCAAACAACGCCCCGTGTGGTTGGAACAGAGGAAGGATATTATTTTTTTCAGTGAGTCATAAAACTGAAAAAGCATAAGCAAAAGCAAAACCATGTTATTGGGCCTGATGTCGTTCAACAGGTAGCTTCTGAGTCAGCTACTACTGTACATAGGTACACATAGGTAGAGTTGGTCATGTACCTAGTTATCAAAGTGATCATCATCATGTTCGTTCTGTGATCACCATCAACGACGACGACATAGACAAGACAACAGCAGATGATTCTTGGGCGTCAGGACTCACTGTCTCACCAGGTTCAAACAAAACTGTCTTGATTGCTCCGGAATGTCTCGTGACACATCTCGGAAAACTAATTCAAAACGCATTGAATGCCAAAGTTATTGGTTCGAAACTTCCAATCAAGATCTCCTGATGAGAGCTTCTCCATCTTTCCGTCGTACTTTAATTAAAGAAAAAGATCAGAAGGAATGCTCTTTCTTCTTTATCCGCGTCCCAAAGAAATTATCCGGCCCAATAGTCAATAGTTTCTCGAAGTGCTGCTGGATGGAGTGAGGTTGTGAGGTTGTGAGGTGGTAGCCAATTTTCAAATTCAACTGACACTCGGCGGGATTGTAATTGCATTTAAACGATACCAATCAACTTCTTGAGGTGGTGGTTGTTCTTCTTCCTCCTTCTCGTCCACCTCCTCATTCTCATCATTTTTCCCTTCAATGCCGACGGGCAAATCACTTTGCAACACGAAAAAACGCCACTTTAGCGACTAGTTTTGGCCAGAATTGAGCTAGAAAACTTTTAGTGGCATGAAACAATCAAATCGGGAAAAGTTGGAAAATGTCACAAATGAGTCGTAGTATGGGTCTTCCAATCGCAGGATCCACTTCTCCTAGCCAATGAGTATAACGTATTTTGAATGGATCATCAGTTTGCTTTTGCACATGTATTGTCAATGGAAGACAAAAAATCTCGTCCTCCTGATCATCTTGAGGCACCCTGTGAGGTCACCAAGAACCGATCGATGATGATGGTGATTATGATTGTTGGACTCACACAAGGGCTTCTAAAAATTATTGCATGTCCATCCCAGACAACAACCCTTTCCGTTGGTCGGAGGAGGTTCGGAGGTTCGGCTGGTTGGTTGGTTCGATTGGCACAATCATCATCGGCTGATGCCGTGAGCAAACTTGGGTTGGCCAATTTGTAGATCAGGGGCTCATTGAAGTGCCAAGCATGAAGAACATTCCAATCAATTTCAAATCATAATTGGATTTGCTTATTAACATGACGAAGAAGGAGAAGATGCCACTGGGATTTTCAATCACCAGCCAACGGGCCACCAAGCCAACCAACCAACCAGAGAGATTCCCCCTCTTATTTTGCTACTTTTCAAAGATAATCCTCAACCAATGGCGATTGAATTGAAGCTCTCTGAACATGAAAGACTTTCTATTCGAGCGTTTTAAAAGCAAAGTGGGATCGTAAGCGATCGGTGAGATGACCAACGGTTTCGACACAATAGTTCTGGTAATTTCTACTTCTTTATATGTTAAGCTCTTTTCGGACCATTTCCAAGAAAGGTAGACGTTTCGCTCTCGCGTGCGTCACGCAAAGCCAGTTAAGAGTACTACGTACCCTATGTATGCTGGAATTGTCCTCCGGAATCGCGAAACAGTGCTGCAGGTTTCTGGACCTCTTGGACACCTTATATCTCAAGCCTGCCTGGTAGGTACAGTAGGTAGTCCTAAACAAAAAAGTCGTGGTCAGATAGATTATTGGCTTCTGGTGAGCCAGATTACATCCTTGCCTGGCCTAACCTTATTTTGGAGCTTCGTTTCCTTTGATCTTGCGATTACGCCAATGCGAAAGACCCAAATGGGTCGTTTTCAAACATCGATCAAGAAACCATTTTAGGCCCAAATTAACAGTCATTCAAGGGCCCGTCTACCATTTGAAGACCTGTCATTTGAACTTGGATGGCCAGATATGAATGCATATAATGAGGTGCTAAATCGATTTCGGCATGCATTGCTGCCTCTCTGACGAGCTCACTCCCCACATTTTGGACGGACAATGGTTCCGAGCCACCATTCAGCTTCAAGCTCCGGGCTTAAAAAACTGTCTCAGGACCTTTATTCTTGAATCTTGATGGCTCCAACTAGAACTCCTTGAACTTCTTTGGAGAGATGAGCGTTCGACCAACTAGTGGTCGGCGGTAAAAGAGATCAAGCGCGGAGAACTCTCACGTGACGAGGAGCCATTATTGGATGGTTTTCGTTTTCAATCAAGATTATTCACACTCTTGACGCGTTTGCATGAGGCGTTGTTGTCCATTGCCAACCTCCATCTGCCAAACGAGAAGAAGCTTTTTGTAAGCAAGAGACAAGGATAGATTTCACCAACTAAATCGCAAATCGGCAGCTCGGCAGCTCGGTACAAACGACTATGTGCAACTTACAACAGGGAAGGCTTATTTTTAATAACAAGTTTTCAATCGTGGAGTGATCTTGGGAGCAATAAATCAATTTCAACTCAGAATGCAAACCATGGTGACCAATTTATTTCAAGTGCCGATGAGCCTTTGTACGGAAAAGTGCATAAAGAAATGCATAAAAGGAGTCAAGAAAAGTACATATATAGTTAATATTAGCACTTATTCGCTTCTATAAGTGCATGTATTTTGATTTGGAATGCATCTTGTGGGTACTCGTACATACGTTCCACTTGAATCTTCCAGGATGTGCGAAAGACTGCATACGACCGTTACTATTTATGATGTAACTGACCAACAAAATAATTCCAAGCCTGCCCGGTGAAAAATATGTGTGAAATGAAAATCATCAAACCAATCACAAAAATGCACCTCATGAGGTTAAGTGGCTCATTTGATCTTTTTCATCGGTGGTTTCACACCTCTCAAGTGGGGTCAATCGAAAGTATTTGACCTTGTGGGAACTTCTCAACACCGATTTCTTGGGCTATCAACTACCACGTGTTCCGTTTTCCTACCAGGAACCTTCCAACTAGGCTGCTTCAAACCATTGAACACTGAAAAGTTATCTGACGGTGGTGATTCACCAGGCTGAGCCGAAAACCAAGAAATGGCAATCCCTTGTTGCCGGAGGCCCAAGCTACCGCTAAACTACGTTGTACGCTAGGTACAGTACGACGACGACGACAATGATGATACCTCGATGAATGTTACTGAGAGACAGGAAATGAAATGGTGAGTGCAGACCTTCCATGTTCTTGTCAACTTTTCTTTAATAAAAGCACATTGAACGAAAATTTGTTTGCAAAGAGCAGGGTAGCTCAAAACAATATAATTGAGCTTTATATCTGATTTTTTTTGACCTGAGATATCGCCTTAAGTGGGTTCACAAAATCTACTTTTTCTAAGATAAATGTTTGAGCAGAATATCATTCATTGGGGTTTCTTTCCGGTTGCGTAATGTGCAACCTGTATGGAAGTCACTCTGATTTAGTAGGTGGAGTATTATTTAGGGTGTATATGTCAGTCTCAAGTTGTCTCTGGTAGTTTAGACGGACGGACGGACGGATGGATGGATGGATGGAAGGACGGGTGCCTGAGGCATGGGAATTTTTACTGGACTCACTTGAAGCTTCCAAAACTATTTGGCCAATTCCATTCGCAAGATGCACATTTTGTTTCTTGTAGCATTCATTACTACATCTGAGAAAATTGAGCTCATTCAACAAGCAAACATTACATTTAACAGTGAAGAGGTTGATAACTTGAAGCCACACAACCCCCGGTCAAGGAATGTGAACAAGCTAATAATTTAGTGAAGCTTAAAATTCAGTAGATATTTACCATCCTGATGTCAGGCTTCAGAAAGGCTCTATGTAAAAGCTGAAATGTTATAAAAAGATGTTGTAGAGCTCGACCTGAGAACTAATCAAACTGCTGCCAACATTTGAAAGCGTAAGAGCTCACCAAATTTATGTGTAACATTGTTTTGAAATTAAATTCCGATTCATCCTCTCCAACGGATACGTGGAAAACACTGTGCTGAGTGTAATATAATGGAGTTTAAGCCAATTATGTAAATCTATGTAAAACAAGCAGGATCTCAAGCCTGGAAGCTTTCCATGACCTCGCTGCTTTTAGTGTATGTACCTTGTGGATTTGGATCTGGATCGAGCATTCATTGGTTGGGCATTCGCTAGAACTGGATTTGTCAGAACCTTAAAACTTGAATCTAGTCAATACCAACACCAAAGATGAATGCTTCCCCGAAATGTTCTAATAGACTAGACACTGAGGTAAGGTTTAAATGGTTCAAAAACCTGTTCTCATGTGGTAAAGTCATGGATCAACGCTTGATAATAACCAATAGAAATGACTTGATGTTATGTCCCTGAATTCAAATTTGAAATGTTGTTTCCTGGGTCAAGTTGTATCCGTAGTAAAACCTACATTTTGTGATTAAATAGGCATATACTCATGTTTGAGCCATACTAGGGTCGCTTGGCTGTTTACACCAGGCATTCATTAAGGGTGATTCAAATATTCCTGTTCGCCAGTACTACATACAATTGAACAAGGCATTTCAAATGCCTTGATCCCGGATAAGTTCAACAACAGTCTATGAATTCATGAAACATTTCAAACTGTTTTCACTCACCTCCATGATGCTGTCGCTTAAGAGGGGATAAAACTATATAAAGGTCGATAAATGGCATGCAAGGATTGATAACATCATTATTCATTCAGTTCAGTACAAGAAATTATCATATTAGTTGTTGTTTCAACATGATGTTTAAAGATGATTGCTTCCATGGATCCACAGATTTTAAAGGCCCAGGCTCTGTTATCTACGTACATAGAACGCCGAATGAAAGAAATATTTCCTGGGCAGAAAACCTTCCCGACTATCCCAATTAAGCCCAACTTTAAGTGAGAGCTTAACTAACTAACGACATGATGTGTCTGAGCAAGATTCAGCTGCCTTGATAACATGGGGAGGCACTCTTGTTGAGCTCGTGATGAGCGGGCAACCGACATCTCTTTTGACCACCAATGACACTCTCCCTCCCGTTTCCGCCTACCCTTGAAAAAAAAATAACTTACCCCTACCAACGTAGTGGAGCCCTGATTTTGAGGTGGAAATGTATAGGTTGTGGCACCACTACGTGTAGTACGTACGTACGGACGGACGGACGATAAGAATCAGACAAATATCTTTACAACCCCACCCCATAATTTTCAATAGGAGTAAAATAGGCAGGTGTGTCGGAGCTAGAAACTGTCAAAATATAAAAGAGACATACATATCTTTTGGAATGTGGAAACTTGGCTCAAGTCTATCAACAATTTTAGGCTCGATAAAGGCAAATACAAGCGCACAAGAATTCCGTCGTGCGTGGAACGAGATTGAACACTTGCCCTTCAGGAGGATGAAGGAAATAATAATATTGGATTCGAGGCGAGCAGTCACAGTGTCTCCTTGTTCGGCGACTTGAACTTTTTCACGAATGGCATACAAGGCAAATGGGATAAATCCGTTGCTTAGGCCGGAATCTAGTATGTTTTACAGATACCTTCTCAGTTCTGATTGATAAGAAAATACTATTTTTTGCGCCCTTCAGTAACATTTCGATTTAAAAACATCAACATACCTCGATGGGAGCCTAACCTTTGACTGTAAAGGTAAACACATTTAATACGAGATTTGTCGCAGTTAAATCGACGCCCCTGAAAACGCTCTCTTTCTACACTATATGACGAAGATTATTTCTTTCACAACTTAAGGTTAAATATTTACTAGGCCTTCTGTTAGGTCGACCACATGAATTCAGATTAAATGTCTGGAATCCCAAGTTGTGTGCTTGCTCGTGTTTTCATGTTGTATTCACATTCGTGAATACAATATTCGTCATATTCGTATTCCCAGTCTCATCTTATCATATCAAAAACACTCACCTTCTTACAGAAAACTCCCTCCGTTCCGGTACATTTTTCAGCAGTAGTGTAGCAGTTGGTTGTTGGCGTTCAGGAGGACACATAGCCCTCTCAAAAAGGCTCCACAATCCACATACAGGACTGGTTCTGGGAGAGGGCCCCTACTTCTGGCACAGGGTAGCACTCACCAGTTAGCCCACGTGTTGGGACTCCCGTTACATGGCCCATTGGCCCATGGCCGTGTGATGTAAATAGAGGATACACATCAGCTGACTGTTTCCTTCATTGTTCGCAAAATCAAAATACCACGAGGAATGTTCAAATTTAACTCAAATTGTTGTGTTGTTGTGTTGTACTGGATTTACCTACAGCCCTCTGCTGATTTGAAGACACGCAAGTGATGTTGCAACGATCAAAGAGGCGTCTTCCTTGTGTCTGATGGGTCTGCTGACACCACAACGCCAGTAATGATAACAGTCTGGGATTGATCTGTCCCATTTTAGAACTCGTCAATGTGACAGTTCTAGTGTTGTTATACAAGTTGGTCAATATGGATCAATCTCCTTTGTCCTCCAATGAAGAGGAGGATACCCAACGGTTGGTGGATCAAAGTGCCCGCTCCAAAGAGACCAAATGGTACACGAGTGCGCGGTATGTGCTGGTATTCATGGCGTGTTTGGGCTTTGCCAATGTGTACGCCATGAGGGTCAACCTTTCGGTGGCTATTGTCTCTATGGTGAACCAAACGGCAATTAACCAGAATAACACGAATGACGACAACAGCACGGATGTCTGTCCAGTACCTGTCATCCAAAATACAACCATAATCACGCCCACCGATGGTAAGTCAGCTTAAGATTATTAATCAAATCTTGGATGGAGTTTAAATGTTAATAAACCTATTTATGCCTAGGCCCATTTGATTGGGATGAAGCCAAACAAGGCTTGGTTCTGGGATCATTTTTCTACGGATACGTAGTGACTCAATATCCCGGAGGCCGTTTGGCTGAGCACTTTGGTGCCAAGTGGATTTTTGGCATAGGAATTCTGGTGACCTCCGTTTTCACGATCCTAACTCCAATAGCGGCCAAGACCAACTTTGCTCTACTCATCACAGTTCGGATCATTGAAGGTTTAGGGGAAGGCGTGACCTTTCCGGTGATGCTTGCTCTCCTATCCAAATGGGCTCCACCCAACGAGAGAAGTATTATGACAAGTCTCTCGTACGGAGGAGCCGCGTTGGGGACAATTTTGGCCATGCCATTGACAGGGATCGTCTGTGAATATCTGGGTTGGGAGGCGGTGTTTTACATCTTCGGGGCTGTAGGCGTGCTGTGGTTTGTGTTTTGGTGTTTTCTGGTTTATGACTCGCCGGAAGGCCACCCCAGGATCAATGAAGACGAAAAGATCTACATCTTGAGCTCCCTTGACCAGGACCCCACAGTTGGTTCTGGTGAAAGAAATACGACAACTCCATCTGTGCCCTGGAAAGAGCTTCTAACTAGTGGTCCATTCTACGCGATTCTTGTGACTCATGTGTGTCAAAGCTTTGGCTACTACGTACTTCTGACCGAACTACCTACCTACATGAGCAACATCCTCCGATTCGACATCAAATCTAATGCCTTACTTTCGGCCGTTCCGTACATTTTTGCATGGTTAATTTCCATTGCTTGCCCTATTTTGGCAGATATTTTGATCCGCAGGGAAATTCTAACACGAACCGCGGCCAGAAAAGTATTTAACACTATCGCGACTGTTGGCCCTGGCTTGTCGTTGATTGGGGCTGCGTACTCTGGTTGTAACTACATCTTGACAATTGCATTGTTGACTTTGGCGGTGGGTTCAAATGGAGCCATTTACACTGGTGAACAATCCAACATTCTTGACATCGCACCAAATTTCGCTGGAACTATCATGGGCATCACTAACACCATCTCGAACTTTACAGGATTTCTTGCACCCCAGGTAAGCACTCTGTTATGTATAAGATCAAAGTGACATTCAAGGGGCCCTTTGGCACTCGATTTCACTTCCTCGTACTCGTAGTGAATACTAGTGGTCAATCAAAAGTATTGAGAATGAGTTTGGACATTTCAAAATATTTTCCTTTCGGCGGTATTTCAACGTCCAAAGAAAAAGGTGCGGTAAATATTTTCCATTCCGATTCCTCGGACCGTATCGAAACCAAATGGCCACCTTGTTGGTTGCTCCTTGATATGACGGTATTTATGAGCTAGATTCTTTCCATCGATTGTGGAGATTGCCGGGGGCTTTCCCCGATTCCGCTGAGTTTAGATCCTTATCCATCAAAATAATCTGTCAAATGAGGATTAATGAATCGTTCATGAATTCATTAGAGTGAGGAAGTGCACCATGGGTCACCATTCGCTCAATTGGAGATCAATTAGACACGATTGTGGCGTTTCTCAGATTTATTTCGAGGTTTGTGCCACGGGTTTGGATACCTATTCAAGCTACAGCCTTTCTACTCTGTTGATATTTATTGAAAGGACAATAACTTCTGAATACAACACTTGCCCAAGGGGCACAAAAGCTTCCAATTTATGCAAATTTTTACGTTGTTGGTGGATAAAAAACGATGCTTTTGAAAGCCTAGCATTGAACTTGCCAAATTCTCATTCCCGCTTTTCCTAGTGTTCGAAAGATTTGATCTAATGGCGCGATGGGCATAGGCTTTTTTTTTCTCCTAAAAGCCTCGTAATGTATTCATGTGCAGATTTTAATGTTGCCCTCTCTTTGATTCCAATTTGGTAAACCACCTCTAGTATGCAAATATACTTGCAAGTTCCGTTGTGCTCTCTTGGACTCCCTTTTAAACCATTTTTTTCTCTCCCATCTCATTTCCATAGCTGACTGGTCTCATAATCAACCACAATGAAACCCTATCCTCATGGAGACTGGTCTTTTTCCTAGCCGCAGGGATCAACATTCTTGGCGATGTGATTTACGTCGTTTTTGGAAGTGCTAACGAGCAGCCCTGGAACAACCCAAGACAACTTCTCTCGTGATGCTGAAAATGATGATTGTCGTTCAAGAATAATGTGTCACCAACGTCACCGTCCCAACTTCGTCCCCTAGCTATCAAATCATGTTTTCTTCGACTCAAGACCATCCACAAGGGCTCAAAAAGAAGTGTTATTTCTGCCTGCTGTGATATTTACTCCCAACTTGTTCAAGTTCGAATGCATTGTACTTCTTTCTTCTTTTACCACCTCCCCACACGATAGAACGTAAACGGCAATAAAGATTAAACATATGAATATTTGAATACAATCACCAACGCTCGCCTCATCCTTTCCAACAGGGTTCCAAAAGGCCGTTGGTATTTCACCTTTTCGATCATATGAATACCACTTAGCAGCCCTGATCCTAGCGTTGACATTCTAATGCTGATTTTAACGTTGGTCATAATTTGCTTTGGAGCTTTATGGCCTGTCATCAGGGGGTTGAAGAGCGTTCTTGGGAGGAATATTGCATAAAAACTTGACAACAACAACGTATAAATCTGATATGATTCATCTTAAGCATGAAAGTATCTGCAGTCGTATATTTTCAGGCTACTAGCGATCATATCATAGGTCCATGTTGACGTGAATGTCTCATTGCTTTTTTACAAGTATAATGTCATCATCTAAACGGTCAATCCTTTGGTTCAACGACCTCGCTTTCAATTGGTCAAGAACTCTCCTCGCCCTAGCGAGTGTTCTTTAGCTTTTATTTTTCTTACATCAAAATATGCCATGTATGATGAAATGAAAGAGGAAGAAACGAAAGGTTCTTAGTTGTGAGCATTTGACTTCCCTTCATTGAGCCTCCTTGACGTTTAACTGCATTTGCTTTTCATCGGCGAAGAGAATATGGCATTCGTCGAAGAGACATCGTAAATTAAGAAATTACACCGCTAGTTTGACATCTTGCTTTCACGTTCTTTCAGAAACAACCCCCATTGTCTCAAAAAACTGTACCTTCTTGCCCATTTCCTTGGAGAGAGTCTTGTTCTCCTGATTCGTGGTTTTTGGAGGTGTAGCACAAGGTGTCATTGTGGCACCCTCCAAATTTTCGTGTCGGTCTTCAGATCTAAACTTTGTGAGTGGAGACAACCCAGGATTAGTGGGGGATGGAATTTTCTGGCTCTACCTTTGTTACGGAGCTTTTCAAAAAGAGTATGGATTGTGGTTTTTGGGTGGTTGGTCAGTTCCAATTGCTATTAACCAAGATTTGGGACACAAAAAAATTTTGAAAAAAAAAACCAAAAATCATTCAATTGAAAAGTAAATTCAGACGCGATGTTCCTAGTCATATTTTGCTCCTTTTAGTGGCTTAAAAGCCCACGGAAGCAGAAATACTGATTGATAAATCGAAGTTGTTCGTGGGAATTGGGAGCTGCCATCTTCATACAAGGGGGTGAAAAACTTGATGTTGAAGAGACATCATTATCGCCCCTGCAACATTGACATATAAGAGGAAAAGAAATTATGAGATTCCGTGTCCAGCTGCATCAAGATGAAACCTCGTGCCAAGCCTATGGAATAATAGATACCACGTTTCGACAAGAGTAGGGTTTTTTTTCGAACGCCTCAAGATTTTGGGGCTGATAATAATCACGGTCATCAATCTCTGCCCACAAGCACCATGTTCGAAAAGTCCAAGGTATTGGGACAATTTCTAACCTACAATTCCACACACATTTACTAGTGCCATTAAACAAGTAGGAGATTTTGTGTGGAAAAAGACTTTTTTGAGTTCTTGCCCTCACACAAATCTGAGTCGTTGTGTTTCCAAAGTGGAAAGCAATTTAAAGTAAGTGGTCTTTTTTGTAACTACGAGAACAATATGCCCATCCTATTAATTCGATTGATTGTGGAGACATGAAATTATCGGTCATCAATGAGATGTTGGATTTTCTCGCTTGAAAGCGAGTAATTGAATCTTGTTTCAAGCAAATCGAAAATATGAGGAGGACAGACGACTTCCTGTCCATGTTGCCTGGGCTTCAGAAGTGCTTACGTATCAATTCTATCCTGTTATTGTCTTCATTTAGACCATGAGCTTCCGGACACACGTTTTGATGTCAATTACTTTAATTGGGCGAATGGTTTTCTGTGGTGCTTAACGTAATTATTACCATGTTGTATATTTGAGTACAACCGTTGATAATGGAAAGAGAGGGTCATCTGGTACTTTTGTTTGACGTGCAAGACCTTCGTCTGCAGGTGTTACTGTTTCTGGTTACTTCTCAAATACGAGGATTTCTTCGAAGACATTTGGCAGCACCATCTGCGTGTGTCAAAAGGTCCTCTTGAATATGATTTTCCCCTTCTTCCTCGGACGAATCGCGCCATTAAGGAGAACTCATAATAATTGAGTGCAACAATATTGCTCACTGTGATATCGTTATGTGCGGAAACAAATACGAGGGAAATGACTCCCTTTGGAAGACTTTCTCACCAACAAGTCAAGCTATGGTTTTGGTCTAATCAACTGGCACCTAAAGTATTGCTTCCTCCGTCCACAGATTTTTGCTTCTCCTACTTCTTCTTGTGGGAGGTTTTCCGCGCTTCAATTGATGCTCACTGAAGCTCGTCCAAGAAAATGGCGGCGAGATCTAATCAAAATATCACAGAACGTCATGGTGTCCAATTGGGTGCTTGCATTTCATAAGAAAGTCGCCTACTCAAGAAGCTGACTTAGTAGAGAATAGGTCAAATAACAATTACTTACTAGATAAAAGGCAATAGCATGGTTTTGTCAAAGAAACACGAGTGTAATCCAGCCGGTTCCATTCACTCGACGTAGTCACTATCAATTGAACATTCAGACGAACGTCTCAAGTACATTCGCAATAAAAACTGCGTGGTTTTTATAATTAAGTAAAGATATAGGATTTCAGTACTGACAGCTAATAAAAAATGCCATATTCTTCAAAAACATACCCCTTGTCAGAAAATTGAAGCCACGACATTTTAAAAGTTGTTTGGGCCACCCTGGTTGCGTGATTAGGGTCTTGACGAGAGTTCTCAGGAAAATTGGAAGAGCGGAACAACGATAAATATCTCGAAAGCCTCAACACTTGAGGAATAACGGAAGTGGAGTTGAATTCTTTTAAATCTTCTCTTGTGAGCAAATAACATCACAAGATTCTAGACGTGGACACATTCAATGGCAAAGAATACAAATCCTGGCTGGACTTTTCCAATTAATAGTCTGAAGTATTGACAGCACTGTCAATAACCCAGACTGACCCGAATAAATGAGCCACCAGAAGGTTCGGGCTCTCTTGGAGCTCGTTCAAAATGGCTCGTTTAAAGTCTAAATTCAATTGTGGTGTTCACAATTTTTCACAGAAATGACAATTGGTCTAGGCCCCTTTCTATCTAACCTCACCAACATCGCCTACTCTTCACTGTTAACTGCATAAACTAATGATGATGGTCTGAGTGTTGTGTCTTGGATGGACATTGGACGTGGTCGACTTTATCGTCAATCGTCATGTTCTTTGCACAAATTGGCGTGGTCCTTATTAGCTGTAGGCATGGGAATCTTCTCATTCAGCCGAGCATAACTTCATGCCTTATATCCGGACCGAGCAAAACCATTGAAAATTAATCCACGGATAACTTTACACTGGAGCACAAATCACAAAGATGCTATGGAAGATCATATATACCCTGGTTTGAACTATGCAACTTTGATAAAATCTTTGATGAATTACACGCGCGCTTTTTTTCAGCTTTTGTACGCTTGTCTGTGGGTTGGACCAAAAGAAGCATTTCCATGGAGCATTGTCATCCATTTGGGCATCCCCGTACATTCCCACGAAACTTCCAAAAATTTCTTCAAGTTCCTCCGTTTTTCGACGTCTACCTACTCCTAAACTGAACTTGAATGGCGACTGGGCTTGGTTTGCCACCACGACAAAGATGATCGTCATGAAGATAGTTTCACAAGCGTGTGCACTAGGTAAATACGGGCACGGCTGCTAGTCGAATGACTGACGTTTGTTCGCCATTGTCCAAATATGCACTGCTTTGGGCATAAGTACCTTGATAATTTTTTCATTGTACTTATAATCCTCACTCTTAAGGAACTTTTAGAAAGTATGCTAGCGCGACTTTAGAACAATAATGGCATTATGGCTCAATTCGAATGCCCTCAATAAAGGCGTAACAATGACCATGGCAATAATTTGCATGAGAAATAGAAATTTGCTCGTGGTAAATTGTTTGGAGTGAAGAAAAAAAAAGCCAAATTCTCAGTCGCTTCCGGCCAATAAAAGAAAAAAGATTTCACTGAATGGAAATCTAATTGCCCACATGCCAAGGAATCTTGTCACAGGAAGCAAGTTCGAACGTGCCACACCAAAAGACCTGGCTTTTCAAAGATACTCCTTCATTCAATTTTGTACCTTCTGTACCTTCTGCATTTAATACTGTACATGTGCTGCAAGTTCGAGCCTCATGTGTATAGGACAAGTACGTTTGACTTTTCCTCGCTCCGAATGCATGAAAACAGACATGGATGTTTTTTGGAGCCGCATCCTGTAACGATTGTAATCCGTATCTTGGATCGTAGATCATGCAAATAAAAGGTGCGGAAAATGTGACAGAAGTCGCGATAAAAACTAAGAAATCCCCAAGCCTAGCTATATGCTCCAACCTAAAAAAAATGCTGCACTACTTCTAAGATAACAGAAAATATCTTGAAGACTTTCAAACAAATTTGCCGGATTGTGTGCGCTCTAGAGTCCAATTGGATATTTTTTGTCAACAAAAGCTACTTAAAACCTCATTGACATACTTGAGGGACATGGACCCCCCTCGGTAAAATACTCCAAACGTGACAGGAACTTGTTTAAAAATCTGTCCTACGGTGCCAAGGTTAAAAGTTGTTCTAGATATCTGCTCAACCTAATTGCAATTAGAGAATTATACTTTCCTGTAATAAACAACGGGTAGGGGCATGGAATAAATGAGATAAAGTAGATCTGGCAATTTTGGGGCATATTAATTGAACAGATGATCAGGCTTAATGACAAATTAATTATTGATGCTGGCGTGAGTTTCATAGTATTATTTTAAGATAACCCAAAACTTCCATTAAGAAGACATCTCAGTAAGGAACAATCGTCATCATGTAAACCTATGAATCTACCAATAGTCCAAAAGTAAATCCGTACCAATAAAGAATAATAAGATATATGCTAGTGATAACATTCCAATGAGTAGTTGATAAGTCGGAAAAATAGATCGTGGCTCTTTTTCTGAGGAATTTTTAAGTGCTACGGGGAATGTAATCCCGTACATTTGTTGTCTTTGAAGGTTCAATTCAAATCTGATCCAATACATAGGACAAACATTCCCGTGTGCTATTTATGATTGGGGGTTAATTCTAAGATCCGGAGAGGAAATTCAATCTATTGTTTTCATGGAAGAGGATTTGCTAAATCCGAGGTCTCCATATCTTGCCAGTTCTTCGAGAGACGGTTTTTATCAAAGTTGGGTGAGCTCAAATATTATGTTCCGTTGTGAGGTTGAAGTAGGCTGGGAAATCATTTCATTTTTTGTACGGATGAACTTCTCAATTTTGGAAGCCCCTTTTTAAAAAAAAAAAAAATGAAGCTAAAAATGGGGCCTCTGAGTCTTAAGCAAAAACAGCTGAGAAAAGCTTGCAGGTCGTCTCAGGTTTCATCCCTATAATCTAACAGACTTTTACAAGCTAAGAGGCATGGGACTCAAAAATAAATGCTCAAAAAAAAGGACTAAGTTAATTACGGATGTTGTGTTATTTTCGTTTATTGATGTCTAGTTTCTAGAATGAATGAACAGATTACAGATAGTATAATAGATGCACTTTTGCTTAGGAATTCGCCTCATTCGAATGATCAGACCGATCTTTTTCTGGCATCGGAAAAAAGGCCAAGATGCAGATGATGGAAAACGTTCGTGGCAGAGAATGTGCGCATTTTGCAAATTTTTGAGTCTTAGTGGACATTGCGTATCATTTGCAGCCTCAGTGAAGAAGCAGAACGACTTATGATCGTGATTTGTTAACATTGATGACGAAGTCCAGGAGTTAGCAATTGTTTTTGGACATTGTCGCACCAAGATATAATTTATGTAGCTTAAATCTTTTCAACCAGGGTGTGACATCCATACAGAACCAAAATTTCGGCACCTGCTTGTGCAACTGCCCATCGGTTTGGAGGTCCACACTCTATCTTCTATGTTATTGAATTTCAATGGTTTTCTCGAATTCATCGGAAACGGTTGAAGTAGTAAAGTGTTTGCACTTTTGTCTGACATCTACGTTTATCTCACCGTAAGTGTAAGCTTCATTAGGTCCCGGGAGATTTTTGTTGTTTGTGCCGTACGTAATTCAGGCGATTCAGGCACTCATTTTTTTTCAAACTCAAACGTGTCCAAAGCTAGAGTACAGTACACGTACTTGCCCCTCTTGTTTTTTGGCAAGACATCCCGCTTCCTTGTTTATACAGGGCTTTTCGTGGCTAAAAAGATGAACGACGACGAGGAACGACGAAAGCAAATCAAGGACAGAGCTGAAGTTGCGAGATTTTCAGGATATGGGGAAAGGACATGGCACTTTATCCTTCGCCGAAATGCATGAAATGAAAGTCGAAGACCGTGCTGTAGCATTTTACAATTTAATGTCCGATTCGTCATCCCGCAAAAGTGCTTAATCTGTTGAAGACTGAAATATGGCGAGCCCAAATATGAGCTCCGATTACCCTCAATCGTTTTCTTTCAAGCTCCCAGCAGCCATTGACGGCCAGGATGTGTGTGTGTGTGTGAGCTACGATTCTTTTGGGTCTGGGAGTTCTTGTGTTCTCGCCCACATCTCGTACATTGTCCTGGAGAGGGTGTTAGGCCTCTAAGGCCAGTTGAATCGGTGTTGTGAAGTGAATGTTTGTGTGCGGCCATCCCACCGTTTCTCGGGAACTGTAAGCACACAGAATTTCATTGAACAGTCTCCATCACTACATATAACATGATGATCGCGGGGGAGGATCACGAACCTAGAAGGCCCGATCAATATGGACAACAGCAAGCGTTTAAGATCTACTTTGATCCCTCCGTCATCCGACGGTTCTGCTTGTCGATTCCAGTGCACTTCCAAGATTTGGAACAAGCCGTTTTCAATCGGGAGAACACCTCCAGTGCAGTGAGTGAAGGAATGCTGAAGTACGAGGACTCAGATGGAGATCGGATTTGTCTCACGAACGATACGGATCTAGTGGAAATGATGCGGGAACCAGTGAGAATTATGATGAATTTGATTCCAATCTGAATCATTAATTTTTGCTTTTTCACTTGCGTCTGAAAGCTAGAGCTTTTCTTTCTTTTCTAGAACCATGTTTACAAGATCTATGTCGATGAGCCCAAGGAAGGCAATGCCGTGGAGGTTCAAAATGCATTGGGCGGCCTCCATGCCAATGTTGTGTGCATGTGCTGTCACGGTCTAGTGGCAGGCTTCCGATATAAGTGCATGGTCTGTCCAGATTTTGACATATGTGGAAGGTGAGTTAATCATTACTCAATGGATCAAATTTTGCTAAGATCAAAGTGCCTCATGGCTGTATTTACTAATAGATGTGAGAGCAGAGCCAGCCATCCTGGTCACGATATGATCCGAATATGCAATCCAATCTTCCAATATCCGCCCCATTTTTTTGTCAGGATACACAGGTATTGATTGATTTATGCTTCGGTTAATCAAGATCGAAGACGCGTGTCGATGTACTGAAGATTTCTGTTTTCTTCAGATTTTATGAGCGATTAAATCTGGGCTCCCCATCAAAGATTAGATCACCCACAACTTCCGCCCCAGGTTTGGAACCAATGGCCAAAGATCTTCTTGACGAGGAACTAGACAGTCCTGACATTCAATCCTTGGTCATAAACGAGTCGTTTCCACAGGAGACCAATCTCCTACCGTCAATTGAAGAACTCACCAAACACATGCAGATATTGGCCGAACAAGACGTTCCAAAACAGCTTGAAATGGCCGAGCTTGACCACAAAATTCAGTCAGAACCATTAACCCCAAAGCCCGAAAATGCCCCAGACCAGTCAGAGAAATGTGATAGTTATACTGAGGAGCCCTTGAGGATGTCAAGAACGGTTTCAGTGGATCCAATTAACTTGGAATCCAAAGTTCAATGCCAAACGATGTCAGATCCAACGGAATGTAAGGCGGAAGATACAAACCTGAAATCAGAGGAACCCATGGAATACGAGTCAATTCAAACTCTTCAAGAAGAGATTGACAAACTCTTGGAACCTCTCTCCAAGGAGCCCATCAAGAGTTTGGACTCTCGTAGAGCCTCATTCTCAAAGTCGACCAGTAGCAGCGTTTCCTCCAGTCCATTTGAGTTGTGCGAAATCCCACAACGAGACATCATAATTGAGAAGGCCATCGTTGAGGATACGGGCAAACGAGAACGTGAGACGGGCTATTCGTCTGAGGAAGAGTTTAAGGCCACTCCATCCAAATCGGCCAGAAAAACGTCCAACGAAAGTACCAAAGCCCAGCAAGTTCTGTTCGATGAAATCACCGTGGCTGAAGTCACGGAGGAAGTTTGTGAGGAGAATCTCGAGGAGGATGCGGAGGAGGTGGAAGAGGATGAATATGAATATGAATATGAGTATGAAGATGAGGAGGGAGAGGACGCAGAGTACGAAGAGGAAGGGGAGGAAGAAGAAGAAGAAGAGGAAAATGATCCTCAGCAAAGGCAACCAAGTTGGCATGGAACGTCCAGCGAGTTGGAAAAGGAAGCACCTAGAGAGGTGAAGATTAGATTGGAATCTCCGACAAAGCCATCAAAAACCAGACCGACATCATCGATTGCCAATGAGGTCGACAAATACGTATTCTCTTCGTCGAAGATGGAATTAAGACGAGCCCTCCATCGGGCCGGCATTGATTCCTCCATCTTCAACGAGTCTGAAGCGCTGAAACAGAAAGAACCGGCCAAAAGCTACTCCAAACCGGGATACGAACCAATTTGGAAAGGCTCTTCAGGAAGTGAGAGCATTTCCAATCCTTACTCATCATATAGTAGCTATGGTCTGTATAAGCCGGGGATGGGCGTTTCAAGCAAGATTTCCGACGCCCGAGATCAAATGCTAGCCATGGGATTTTCCGACGACGACGGTTGGCTGACCCAATTGATCACAATGAAGAGAGGGAACATCGACGAGGTCTTGGACGTACTCGCCCCAGTCTCCAAATCTTAACATCAAGTTCATCGAGGTGTCCATATTTATTTTGAATCACTGTTCTTAATATTGATTAACCTTCTATACTACACAGATAACTCTTGCCATAGAACACCCCCCCTAACGAGTAATGTACAGTACGTACACACATGTATTCCAAGGGAAGCTTCCCCTTTACAATCTCCATATATTTCAACTGCTCCAATTGGAAATCGATGAGATTAGGGCACACTTGTAGTTAATCCTTACGAGTATTCTAAGGGGCGTGATAGCCGCAACGCCATGACTTTGTTTTCCAAAATGCATGCAAAATTACCAGGTTTGTTACCCAATAGATATTATTGACCAGACACGCAACCTCTTTCGCCGATGATCGTTGTCCGATGTCGTGACAGGCAAAATCCAAATTTCCTTGTCTTTGACAGCTACTTTGATCGTCCTTCTCCTCAGCATCCTGTGACAATACCTTGGGCCTCTCTAGCATAGGTTGACATCATGAGACCGCTAGCCAGCCTTGTGGTGGCTGCTTTGGCTCCATAGCGGAATGTTAAGTATCTGTGCAGCATTCCAACATACTTCATTTGGATTGATTCCACCACGGCTCTTTGCTCGAGATCCAGAAAATCCGGAGTGAAGGCGATGATCATCTTGGCGAGCGTCATTTGGATATCATCCACGGGGCTGGTGATGTTATCTCGGGGCCAAGCTTTCATTTTGATCATGAGGTTGAAGTAACGGCCTTCGGCTTCTTTGGATGAGGCCCATGGGGAGGCGTAGAATTGGTTGTAGGCTAAAATGGGTTTGCGATCACTCATGTTGAGCATTTCGAGTTTGTGGGCAATATCATTGAGATAGGGGAATTCTCCGGATTTCGTGGCTTGTTCGATGCCATTGACCAAGCATGAATTTGTCTCTTGAATGGTTACTGAGCACTTGAATCGGTTCAGAAGCGGACCGTTGACCTCGACCAATTGGCGTCTATCGCCAAAAGATAGCATTTTGAACTCATCCGAGGTGGTCATGACAAAATGGGCAAACTTGTCACACATTAACTGGAACCTCTGAATGAATGCCATGTCGGGTTGTCCTCCGAAGTAACTGAAATTGGCCAACTTTTTCATAAAGTCAGGTTGGGTTAGGATGAACTCTCTCAAACTTTTGGCTCCCAAGTTATCAACTTTTAAATGAACCCCTCGGATCATGTCAATTTCGCCCGGCAAGACGCCCCGGACTTGCAGGGGCATTTTAGATTTTTCCGCTGCCGCTTTCTTCTCTGCTTCCATTTGGGTTTTGTTCTTTTGAACAGATTTTCGAAGCTTGTTGAACCGCCGGTTTCTCTCGCCATCCGGCAACACCCAAGCCACCCGCATCCCAGAGTCCAAGCACTTCTTGAAGCGACAAAACTGGCAAGATCGCCGGGTTTTGAGATTAATTTCACATTTTTCTCCTTTGTTGCAGAAGAAGATTTCGTAGTATTTACTTTGGACTGCTCTTCGGAAGAATGCCCGACAGCTCGGACAAGCCTTGCCCCCGTAATAGTTATGTTTTCCAGCCTTTTCTTGGCATATGTAGCATTTCTCGGGATCCCAATCCGAGGGTGGCATTGATGATTGGGGAAAATTATCCTCGGACTCTGTAGGATCTGTGGATTTCTCAGGCACAGCGTTGACTTGCAATATGGCTTCCGTGGGAAGATTGTCCGGATCTTCCGGACTTCCCAAACTGGAACTGAAATCTGGAAAGAAAACACATGTGAGTCAAGAAAACCTTTAGACTTGTTAATTTATGCACCAGATCTTACTTGTCGATTCGGGCGATAGTGAGATCCCTTCATCGGATGACCTGGAAAACTTGCGGTTGTGGGAGTAAGTCGTACTTTGGGGCGAAAATGAGGATTCAGATCCATGCTGATAGGTGGGAAAGCCATTTGTAGACGATACGTTCAACGTCCAATCCTCTTCATTGATAAACGACTCCAATTCCTTAAGGTCGACCTCAAAATCTTGCGGCTCTGGTAACTGAGTAGTGAAGAGATCAGGGAAGTCAAATACGCCCTCATCCATAGGATGATTGGATTCCAATGTCCCTTCGCGATGAAAGCCGTCCGTTTGACCTTGATTCAAGGAACTAGAGAGCAACACCTCCAAGGTCTCATCACTATACTGATCAATGTCAAACACTCGAGTTTCCACATTGCTCAGTGGATTGTTCATCATGAATCCCGTCACTTTAGCGGCTTGAGCAAAATGAATGACTATATTTCATCACTCATTTGGCTAGAACATTCTATTGACACTGTTTAAGCTCGACAGCGTTCGTCTCCTTGCACAAGAAGATTGCCTTAGTACGACTCGTACGTCCGTGAATGCCATGGAAGCTGGATGCGGACTCCGTGTACACATTCACCCCACTTTCAACTTCCAAGTTTGCTCCTCGATCCCCATGAACATTTGAGTGTCTACAAAACCCAGGTAGAAGTAGAGAATGAAGCGCCAAATCTGGGAGAACTCACTTAGGTGAAGTACGGGATCTTTGAAACGTGAAACGAGCCCAAATTTTGTGCAATGCTGGAACACGAATCTCGAATGGCAAGTCATCGAAACGCCAACAAGTTGGTCGCATTAGCTGATATGATGATTAGATAATGGCCAAATTCACACATAGTGATAGCAAATCCTGTCAAAAGATTGTTGTATGTGCTCTGTTGAACTGGATCTTGCTTAGTTCAATTGAGGGCTAGTGCTTGCTTTGTACGTACATACACATTTGTACGAAACATGTTCACCATGCTTTTCTCAAAAAATGAATGAAGATATTTGTTCCGAAAAACATTGCAATCGAAAGTGGATCCAGGGTTTGATTATACATATCCCAATCCAATCCTTTATAAAGCAATCAGGATATTGATTATTATGCATATTATGAAATAATCTGTAGTCCTCTCCAAAAAATATAAGGGCGGCCAATTTCAGGAATCGTGTTTTGACTGAAATGTAAGTCATCGAAGAGTCAAAATCCAAAATTGGATATACGTAGAGCCCTTTTTGAATGTACGATACACGTTTTTGTTACTAAGGCTTTATTCTGTCCTCCCTGTAGGCTAAATTGTGCTAAAATGAGCATCAATGGTGAGTGCTAATCTTGATTAGATTTTACTAAAGCGCCCATAAGTCCCAAATTGTAAGTACTCTTTTAAACACGAGGAACAATCTAGAATCGTTTGCTCTCAGGGATGTCCTAATTGGAACAATTGCTTCAACAAGTACCTGTATTATTGATTCATACATTGAGCTCAGACATGCGTGCATGGACATGATTATATTGTGCTCATGCTTAGGGACTGCTGATATTCAATTCATGTAACGGTTAAAATCGATTTCATTTTTTTTTTTGCATCAGGAAAATGTGTATACAGAGAGTGCAAAGTCAAATGATTAGAAAAGCTAAGCAATGCTAGTGCAAACAGCTTAGATTGCATTCAAACCGTTTATTGACTTCCTTCTTTTTCTTTTACCCAAGTGCACATTTGCCAATTTCTTGCAGATTTATGAGTATATAATGATAAACTGAATCAAATGACTCAAAAAGATGTTGGTAATTTTGGGCTACAAAGCCAAAATATAATAAGACCAAGCTAAAGACTGTTTCATGGCTTCCAGTGTGTCAAATATCTTGAACTTAATGGGTTTTTTTTTTATTTAATGGGTGCTGAGGTCGAATAAGACTTTCAGCCAAATTCGATCTACAAAATGTTCGCTTTTTCCATCAAAAAGTTGTTAAAAAAGAATAACAAATGAAAGTAGTCATTGTTTAAAGCTGAACACAACGTGGACGTCAGCGATGAAATTGAGAGCTCACATGACGCATTGTTCGGAGAATTAAAATCATATCGCAAGGGAATGATTAATAATTGTGAACCCTGAAGATATTAGAGCTCCCGCCGTTTGACGTTCAACAAGAGAACTTGACGTATTGTCGTCATGTCAGACTTGTCAGACTTGGCTCGGGATAGAATGTTCAGCAGAGTAATTACTCTGTACGTGAAAAACGAGGTGAAGTTCACGATAAAAGTTGCATTAGTGAATGACACATATTCTTTGACTTGCATCATTTTTTGAACATATAAATGTACGAGTAGGACAGTAAAACTATTCACCAGAACAGAAAGCTCTTAGACAAATGGTGGACAAATTTATCTTTGTTCTGTCATAGGTAAACATGTGTAGTGTTCATAATGGAAAAACTTTGTCTGCTAGACTTCTGATGATTCCTTTAGGGGTGCAATGACTTTTTTCTGGTGGAAGGAACAGCCTGAGACCATTATCCCTGATAATAAATGACCCCCATCATTTGGTCCATGTTCAATCGTTTCTTAAAGGGATTGGGGATTCGAAAACAAGTCTGTTGACGAATCTTTACTTAAAACCAATCCTTTGATTGCAAGGAGCCTTGTCCTAATTGCAATCTTCTTAGCAATATTTTCAGGTTGATCTTTTTAACAGGAAATTCATTGTTCGAGACGTCCGTCAAATGAAACGGAGAATGATTTTAGATTTCTATTCTGATTTTTGCTTTCTTTCGGGCAAAGGGCCACTAAATTGATGGTCAGGCTCAGTAATTGATACGGAAATCAAAAAGCCCTATCAAGTTGCCAGAGAACAACTTGGTTTTATTGTCGAGTCGAAGTCTAGCCCACGTAAAAAACTTACATGCCACAAAAACATTCTAAAACCGAAAATTTTAAGAACCTATTCTAAGAAAATTGAGAGCACAATTAGTGTAAACAATAAATGCCACGGTTATATCTTAATTTATATTCCCCGAAAAATAAAATCCGGATTTTCAATATCACACAAGTGAAAAAATACGTTTCATTTGACAAAGTGGTTACTAGTATAGATCACATCTAAGTTTCTAGACAAGCACTAAGTGTGATCCCAATTTTCTTTGTAGAGGTTCTTCAATTTTTTTGTTTGTAGAATGATTTAGGCATGTCAGTTTTTTATGTGGGCTATAACTCCATAAAGCAAAAAACTAAATCTGTTGTGATGATTTTGCGAGTTAAAAAAAATGCCGAGATGTGTTTGGGTGCTTATGTCAATCTTTCAAGGGCATTTTAACCATTGTGTTGAGGCCTTTAAGTTAACAAAGTAGAAGAATGAAAAGTGTGACATGAAAGTCTTGGGGACTATTGAGGTAACCACAATTTATTCATATCTATCGATTTTATTCCAAACCATTGGGGACTCCACTCAATTCAAAATATTTCCTGACTCTGTGGGACATCCTTGATCACCAAATCACTCTTCCTTGACACAGTAGCCTTTGTTTAAGTTATTATTTAATTGTAACGCAGACAACATAAATGGGGCCCAAAACTCTCGTGTCATATTTTGCTTTGCATAGAGCCTTATAAACCCCGGCATCCATCTGTTAGTCGCCTAATTGATAGGCGCTTTTAATCGATGAAATGGTTCAGAGCTCTTGCACCTAAGGGAAAAACGTCATGATATGACATTCTCAACATTATGCAAGCTAATAAATGTCTAAATAAATTATGAACAATGATGTTACGCGCAAAACAATGACTTGGTCAATGTTTGATAAAAGAGTTGCACAAATCATTGGACCTAAAACAAGTCGTCTTTCTAGCCGAATTTTTTAAGGTTGAAAAAATGCGAGAAAGTCGAGAAAATGTGTAAAGTGGTGTAAATATGCCAAAAGGTTGCATTATTGCATAAAAAATTACAATAAGGAAAAGGCCATTTTNAAAACTTTGTCTGCTAGACTTCTGATGATTCCTTTAGGGGTGCAATGACTTTTTTCTGGTGGAAGGAACAGCCTGAGACCATTATCCCTGATAATAAATGACCCCCATCATTTGGTCCATGTTCAATCGTTTCTTAAAGGGATTGGGGATTCGAAAACAAGTCTGTTGACGAATCTTTACTTAAAACCAATCCTTTGATTGCAAGGAGCCTTGTCCTAATTGCAATCTTCTTAGCAATATTTTCAGGTTGATCTTTTTAACAGGAAATTCATTGTTCGAGACGTCCGTCAAATGAAACGGAGAATGATTTTAGATTTCTATTCTGATTTTTGCTTTCTTTCGGGCAAAGGGCCACTAAATTGATGGTCAGGCTCAGTAATTGATACGGAAATCAAAAAGCCCTATCAAGTTGCCAGAGAACAACTTGGTTTTATTGTCGAGTCGAAGTCTAGCCCACGTAAAAAACTTACATGCCACAAAAACATTCTAAAACCGAAAATTTTAAGAACCTATTCAAAGAAAATTGAGAGCACAATTAGTGTAAACAATAAATGCCACGGTTATATCTTAATTTATATTCCCCGAAAAATAAAATCCGGATTTTCAATATCACACAAGTGAAAAAATACGTTTCATTTGACAAAGTGGTTACTAGTATAGATCACATCTAAGTTTCTAGACAAGCACTAAGTGTGATCCCAATTTTCTTTGTAGAGGTTCTTCAATTTTTTTGTTTGTAGAATGATTTAGGCATGTCAGTTTTTTATGTGGGCTATAACTCCATAAAGCAAAAAACTAAATCTGTTGTGATGATTTTGCGAGTTAAAAAAAATGCCGAGATGTGTTTGGGTGCTTATGTCAATCTTTCAAGGGCATTTTAACCATTGTGTTGAGGCCTTTAAGTTAACAAAGTAGAAGAATGAAAAGTGTGACATGAAAGTCTTGGGGACTATTGAGGTAACCACAATTTATTCATATCTATCGATTTTATTCCAAACCATTGGGGACTCCACTCAATTCAAAATATTTCCTGACTCTGTGGGACATCCTTGATCACCAAATCACTCTTCCTTGACACAGTAGCCTTTGTTTAAGTTATTATTTAATTGTAACGCAGACAACATAAATGGGGCCCAAAACTCTCGTGTCATATTTTGCTTTGCATAGAGCCTTATAAACCCCGGCATCCATCTGTTAGTCGCCTAATTGATAGGCGCTTTTAATCGATGAAATGGTTCAGAGCTCTTGCACCTAAGGGAAAAACGTCATGATATGACATTCTCAACATTATGCAAGCTAATAAATGTCTAAATAAATTATGAACAATGATGTTACGCGCAAAACAATGACTTGGTCAATGTTTGATAAAAGAGTTGCACAAATCATTGGACCTAAAACAAGTCGTCTTTCTAGCCGAATTTTTTAAGGTTGAAAAAATGCGAGAAAGTCGAGAAAATGTGTAAAGTGGTGTAAATATGCCAAAAGGTTGCATTATTGCATAAAAAATTACAATAAGGAAAAGGCCATTTTTAGTAGGCTATCCGTTGAGATTGCAAGGAAATTATCATTTTTTTTCTTTTGAGCAATGTTCGACATTAGGATCCGTTTTCAATTGATACAGACGTCGTGGTAAACAATTGACTCTCTTCTGGAGCTTACTGTTTTTGCTGCTGAGGGTGCTTTTGTTCACAAAACAATTTTGGGTCGGATCAAATCCATTACTACAGATGTAGCTCATCTGCGAACCCTCTTTTTTTGCAGACTTTCTCAAACCGAAAACAGGAATTGATATTCACATTCGTTTGTAGATCAAATATTGTATAAAGTTTAAGTTGCAATTACTAGACAAATCATAATTTTTCACTTTAATCATACCGGGGATTACATTCTTTGCAACGGCAAATAAAGCCAGTGAAAACCCAAAATAAAACAATCGATAAAAGGTTCTGGCTGAGAATTTTATCCTTCATCTGATCATACCCTTGATGCTTCACAGAAGTAAATAAGAAGTTCCCAAACGAGGAATGAAAGAAGCGGATAAGGATCCAAATGACAATAAGGGGGCAAAAAAGGTGCTAAAACGTGAAAAATAAAAAGTAAAAAGGTCGGAAAAGAGTCGAGAAAGTAGGAACATGGCTAAAAAAGTGAAAAAATTGGAAGGTTGGATCAGCAATTTTTTTCCAGCCAAAAGGCCAAAAGAAGTTAAAAAGTTTATTTCAGGCTTTAACTTTGTTTTTTCGAGGTCTATAAATGAAAATAGACGTTATCATGTTTGCCTCATCAATTTCCAAAGCTATCGGTATCTACCGTTCAAAGGCCGGTCTTGAAAAGTCGCTCGTTTAAAATTACAATTTTGGCATTACTTCGAACCATAGATTTCTAGACACTGGAAGTCGGACGACCGACCACTCGGCTGGTAAAACAGTACAATGGATGGTCTCCTGGGAATTGATTACAAACCGGTTTATTGTACTGTTTATCCAACCGAGTGGTCGGTCGTCCGACATTCAGCGTCTAGAAATCTATGTTCGAACGAATGTGCCCCCTTACGCTTCACGAAATATGTTTTACGTTCTGTACTTCAGAGGGCGCTTTGTCACTCAGCCTCTACCAAAAGAGGGCCAATTGAGCCAATTCCTTTTTATTGAATTATATTGTGTTTGTGTTGTTTTTGGCTAATTCTATCAAAATCTTATTCATGATTAGTGCCCCGGGTCATATAATGTCCGGAAAAAATATTGCGTTCGAGGCAAGGCAAGAGCACTTTATTTAGCAATCTACCGTGCCTCTTCCCGTTTTCTTTGGGCCGTGTGCCGTTGCAGATGATTTTTGCACAAATTTATGGATTTTTTCCTGGATTTATGCACTGATTCAGACATGAGGGTCCTCAAGGGGGAGATAACCTAAAGAAAAAGGGAGATCAGACGCCCTGAACTTTTTGGGCTTTCTCCCTCTTTGAACGCCCTGCCTGGCTTGTCTTAAAGGATTTAACCAGCCAGTCGCGGGATACGTTATTCTCCACCGATCAGTTGGCGGTGGTACTTTTTTAAACTTAACCTAACCTTACCTAACCTTACCTTACCTAACCCAATCTAACCCAATCTAACCCAACGTAACCCGATATTAATCACCCTTAAAGTCTCTATCTAAACCTTTTAACATTTTGTGACAATATTGAAAATGAGCAACGCCAACTAATCGGGGGAGAATGACGTTTATCGCCAGTCGCCAGTTTCTATTGCCCAGAGCTTGACTCTTAGATGGCGGGGCAATGTCACAAACAGAAAACGTCATCGCGTTTAGAATATCGTGATTTATTTTCACCTTGAAGCCATATATTCATTGACATGTTCTTTCATGTAGCCGAAAACAAAGAATGAATTCTCCAGTTTTAGAGCTCTTGTTTTTTTTTTACTGAAGCTGTAAAGGGCACTGTCATCTACGTTGGGTAACAATTGAACCAGTGTGTGGCATTTTAATGCAGGTGACAGTGCCTTCTAAATATTGTACACCAAAAGAGCCAATTACCTGTAACCCGTGTTCTAAACCTGGTGTGCCTTGCATGCTTGCCTGGCATACTCCTGGTTATTTTCCAGGGTGCTATCAAGAGCACTAACTTGTTGCTCCAAAAGATGATATGAGGAAAANATCCTTCATCTGATCATACCCTTGATGCTTCACAGAAGTAAATAAGAAGTTCCCAAACGAGGAATGAAAGAAGCGGATAAGGATCCAAATGACAATAAGGGGGCAAAAAAGGTGCTAAAACGTGAAAAATAAAAAGTAAAAAGGTCGGAAAAGAGTCGAGAAAGTGGGAACATGGCTAAAAAAGTGAAAAAATTGGAAGTTTGGATCAACATTTTTTTCCAGCCAAAAGGCCAAAAGAAGTTAAAAAGTTTATTTCAGGCTTTAACTTTGTTTTTTCGAGGTCTATAAATGAAAATAGACGTCATCATGTTTGCCTCATCAATTTCCAAAGCTATCGGTATCTACCGTTCAAAGGCCGGTCTTGAAAAGTGACTCGTTTAAAATTACAATTTTGGCATTACTTCGAACCATAGATTTCTAGACACTGGAAGTCGGACGACCGACCACTCGGCTGGTAAAACAGTACAATGGATGGTCTCCTGGGAATTGATTACAAACCGGTTTATTGTACTGTTTATCCAACCGAGTGGTCGGTCGTCCGACATTCAGCGTCTAGAAATCTATGTTCGAACGAATGTGCCCCCTTACGCTTCACGAAATATGTTTTACGTTCTGTACTTCAGAGGGCGCTTTGTCACTCAGCCTCTACCAAAAGAGGGCCAATTGAGCCAATTCCTTTTTATTGAATTATATTGTGTTTGTGTTGTTTTTGGCTAATTCTATCAAAATCTTATTCATGATTAGTGCCCCGGGTCATATAATGTCCGGAAAAAATATTGCGTTCGAGGCAAGGCAAGAGCACTTTATTTAGCAATCTACCGTGCCTCTTCCCGTTTTCTTTGGGCCGTGTGCCGTTGCAGATGATTTTTGCACAAATTTATGGATTTTTTCCTGGATTTATGCACTGATTCAGACATGAGGGTCCTCAAGGGGGAGATAACCTAAAGAAAAAGGGAGATCAGACGCCCTGAACTTTTTGGGCTTTCTCCCTCTTTGAACGCCCTGCCTGGCTTGTCTTAAAGGATTTAACCAGCCAGTCGCGGGATACGTTATTCTCCACCGATCAGTTGGCGGTGGTACTTTTTTAAACTTAACCTAACCTTACCTAACCTTACCTTACCTAACCCAATCTAACCCAACCTAACCCGATATTAATCACCCTCAAAGTCTCTATCTAAACCTTTTAACATTTTGTGACAATATTGAAAATGAGCAACGCCAACTAATCGGGGGAGAATGACGTTTATCGCCAGTCGCCAGTTTCTATTGCCCAGAGCTTAACTCTTAGATGGTGGGGCAATGTCACCAACAGAAAAGCGTCATCGCGTTCAGAATATCGTGATTTATTTTCACCTTGAAGCCATATATTCATTGACATGTTCTTTCATGTAGCCGAAAACAAAGAATGAATTCTCCAGTTTTAGAGCTCTTGTTTTTTTTTTACTGAAGCTGTAAAGGGCACTGTCATCTACGTTGGGTAACAATTGAACCAGTGTGTGGCATTTTAATGCAGGTGACAGTGCCTTCTAAATATTGTACACCAAAAGAGCCAATTACCTGTAACCCGTGTTCTAAACCTGGTGTGCCTTGCATGCTTGCCTGGCATACTCCTGGTTATTTTCCAGGGTGCTATCAAGAGCACTAACTTGTTGCTCCAAAAGATGATATGAGGAAAATAAAAACCGAAACAACCATAATAGTGAATAGTATATGTAATTCATGCTTTTGAAATCCATCTCTAAACGGAGCCCTAACAAGGGAAGCAGTGGTAAGAATAAAGAATAAATAAGTTTCATCATACTTTCACGTTAAAAATTTGATCATTAAACCATCAACTGATGTCGAGACGGCTGGTTAGTAAAAAAATGATGTCATTGGCTCAGCAAAAATTAAATGATTTTTTTTGCCGTTGGGTACCTATGCTAGTGGGTAAAATGCATAAAGATATTAGGACCAGTCATTAACAGTGCTTTAGTAACGGCTTTACTGTAACGCGTTACTTTTCTGCAAAAGTAACGGAACGGTTCTCTAGCACTCCCGTTAACTTTACTTTCTTCTTTTTAATGCAGAAGAGAAAAAATGCACAAAGGTTTCCACCAAGATTTTTTTAAAGCTCCGTCTCAAAAGCAATGACTTTTTGTTACTGATGGAATCAAAGTAAAGGGCTTATAATCACGGGAGGCTGTGACTAGAGTTATCAATTTACAATTCTGTGACGTATGAGATTACTAGTTGCATGACGAAAACCAGTAGGTCAGTCTCAAAATGTAACCCTGATTTTTCTCTTGTCAAACCAGTGAAATACTTGCGTTGTGCTAACATTTATTCAAACCATTCAAAGAAAGATGAAAAAAATACTTGTAAAAATGCATAGTAAAAGTGAAAAAAGATTAAAACCGTTAACAACCCTTAATCCTCGAACCCTTGTATCCTTTTACCCTTCTACCCTCGTATATTCGTAATTTGTTTCACGTCATATTTACTAAACGCGTTACTTTTTGTAAAAAGTAACGTTAACGCGTTACCTTTTTTTTAGTAACGGTTCAAGCTCTGGTTATGAGTGATACAGAAATTAGAGTTTGTTGGTTTATTAGCATAGTGTGTGGTGACCCTTAGCAAATGCATGTAGCGCCATTTACATTGTAATTCGTTACGAACCTTGTGTTGTTTTACAACTTTCATGCGATAAGTTTAAAATATAAACAAAATGAATTAGGAAGATAGTGGAGTAAAGGGAACTCTTTTGTATAATAATTTGGTCATTTTTACTTCAAACAAATTCAAGAAGGTACCCTTATTAGTCAAGAAAGGCGCCTATTCGCACAAAACTCAAGCATCAAAATGGAAAACTGGTTTCTTCCTAGCGTATAAATTTTGGGCCCTAGCGATTAAGAGAACTTTTTTAAAGAAAACCTCATCATGGTGACTTCGCACCACGTGGATGCACCATCTAGATGATGAAATCTAGATCGTCCACAAATGAATAAATGGTCGATTCGATGGGTTTTCTTCTCCCCATGGCAATTGCTTGGTTCCACCTCATTCCAAGTTGGATAATGCATCAAGAAGGTACCGGGCAAAGCCATCCGTCTTCTTTATCGTCGCGTAAGAAAGGGAAAAGCCGAGAGCAATTTCAAAAAAGTGCGAAAGGTTTCGCAAACAACGGGAGCAGCCCCCTTCCATTCAGTTTTCCAAACAAAAAAAAAGTGAAAAATGACCCTAGATATGGAAGCCTTTCGAGTCTTCATTCTGGAACCGCAGACAACTTGGCGAAACGTTCTCGTTTGGTACGCAACGTGGCGAAGCACGCCATCTCCATTCCTTGTTTGTCACGGTCAAATGGTGGAAATGTGTGTCCTCCACATTCGGCAACTCCTACGATTTTGCTTGGATCTTTACGTCAAATTTAGATTTTTCCCTGACATATCCCAGTCGACGAGTCGGTCTGAGCGGTTCGGAAAGATGACATGAACACTGCTTGTCTAAGCTGCTCAAGATGGGTAATACTATACGTACTCTGAACGCATTACGTGCCCTTTAAGTGAACCCTTACCTGAATGAATCCGTTCCAAGTGGACCTTAACGAAAGGAACATCCATTCAATGACGTCGAACGTGTGCGCACTTACTTCTGCGATTCTGAAACGATTCTCTCGAGCAGAAGTCAGGCGACTTTTTAGGCAGTATGGTGCTATATTTCTTGTAAAGAACCAATCGACATTATCAGGTGATCCATTATTCATTCTCAATGAACCATAGAAATCAGTAACACTTCTTCCTCCCCTTGTTGTACGTACGTGGATACCCTTGTTCGATCGACCTCTATCTATCTTAGTTGTCAGATCTCCGACTTAGTCTTCACGCTCTTTCTTCTGTATTGTAAGTGACAGAAACAATAGTATGAGTGGTCCACTTCCTGAGAGCCTGCATTGATGATGGCGATGATTGGAAATGGAAAGAAAGGCATGTCTCATTTTGAGCGCATCTGGCAAGGTTCCCTTCAACGTCTTGAGAAATGACGAGGTGTCTTGCTGTTCTTCAGTACTACTACGTACACGATCATGTGGTTGGAAGAGCGAAAACGTGGACATGTCGAGTCTCCCAGCATCCCTCCTTCTTCTTTCTTTCTCTCTCGTATGTTTAGGTATTATCAATACAACCGCCCTGCTCGAATAGTGGCACAGGAGGAGCTGGCAACTTGTCATGAATCCCTTGTTCCATTGAGTTCCGAAAATGCACTTCAAGCTTGAATTGTCCTAGACTGGTTTGCAACTGAGCATGAAGATTTTCAGGAGATTGGCTCCTTCATGCAGGTGGGTAAACGTGCAGATTCAAACGAGCTTTTTGACAAGTTAATGAAAACTTGGGCCACAAAAGCGTTCCTCATCTTGGAACGGTTGAACAATTTCGGAACGGGTCTCCAGGAGTGCCGAGCGATGACAAATGGGTCAGATTTTTGCATCAAGGTTCCACGTGGGTGCTTCCAAGTCCATGCATGCGTGATGGTTCAGAGTATATTGATTCAATGTTGACCATAAATCTTGGATGGGAACAACATGGTTGTCTCAACTAGTGACATCAACTTGAAGCGGAACATGGTTGTTTACAAAGGCTATGAATAATCCATGACATGAAAATGGAAAATCTCTCAAGATCATTCAGTAGGCACTAAATGTGTGGATAAAGTCCCTTCCTTGTTGCAGATCGGCTTTCTTCGCGAAAAAGGCTGTTAAATGCAAATATTTTGCATTTTTTTTGCTCATAATTGGACTGGAGTATTATACTTTTGGCATCTTGAAATGGAAGCTCGAGTTTTGATGTTGTTACGCCGTGGAGGGCAAGTCCAAAGTGTCAGAAAAGCAGAATTGTTTTCGATAACTTCAAACCCATGGCTCTCTGCTCTGGCTTAGGATAAATGATTCATCAAAGTTTTCAGGCTTGGGAAGTAAGTGATTGGATCGGTTACTACAGTAGGTCGTCATTTTCTATAAAGTATTAAACCATCTTCAAAATAGATTACCGTCGAGTCGTCTCCAAGGAGAACCAATGTTTGGTGCTGGTAAAAAAGAAAACCTTGGTACTATCAGTAAAAGTAATTTGCCTTTGTGCTGAAGAAGGATTGAGTCCATCAGAAAGAAATATTTGAACTCCCACCATTGTTCCATATATGTACAGTTTCTACGCAATACAAAGCTGAAGTGGATCTATTCATGGGGTCTATTCATCCGCAATCAAATGAACCCAGACAACCAAGCATTGAGAATATTTCCACAATATTCTCCCTCTAACTCAATTCAGTTCCTCATTGGATTATCCCAAGCAAGAACATTCGTCTTTCGACCGTAAAGTCTCATGAGATCCCTTACCTTCCGCTGATCGTGGAGGCGATTGCAAATTTGGCTGTCCCTGGAAAGTGAGCATACATCAGATCTGTCCACCCAAAAGCACACGATCGAGACGGATGAGCAAGGAACTAAAAAAGGCCGGTTTGTTCCTCGTCCATTTCACGAGAGATCCTCTTTCTCGGACGTCGTCATCGGCGTGCGCTCAAGACACAGACAGTATAGCAGTATTCTTTCTCGATCTCCCGAGGTCTGGATCGACGTGCCTACCGGTTTGGCGGATGATGGAGAAGAGGAAGGCAGAATGAAAACAAACTCCATCATTGAACAACGAGAACGCTTGGAGGCTCAAGCTCGCTTCTCACTCCTCTTTGAATTCGTGTTGTATGCTTCCAAAGAATATCCGTTTTCGTGTTGAAAAAAAGAGTGAGTAAATCGCAAGATTAGACTCGACGAGCTTCTTATGTTCACAACAGTGCAATAATACGTGTTGGTGCGTGAGAGTCCATTCTCTGAGCAAACTTTGGCCATTTCTTATATCCGCAGCTTGTCTGGATGGCTTCACCCTTGAGCTGTTTCTTGTTGAGTCAGTGCGGTTACAGCTTGGTCTAAACTCCGTGGTCCAAGAAGACTACCCAGTTGCAGTAGATTTATTAGGTGTCAAAAATCATGCCTCCCATCACGGCCAGATTGAGGAAGGCTCCTTCCAGACTTTTAGAGAGGGTTTCACATTGGACGAGGCGGGCCCGATCCGCCTCTAGAACCCGAAAAGGAAGTGAATCCTCTGGGGGTGGAACAAAAGACGAAGAGAGTGTATCCGTCCCAGATGAGCCCCTCTTGACGGAGGAGGATCACAAGGAACTCTTAAGCCTTTTGAAGCAAAATATTTCTATGGACTTCATTCTAGAAATGAAGGAAGCATTCCAACTCTTCGACAAGGTAAGGTGAACGGAACAATTGCCCCGTCATATGCCAAATGTGGTCGCGGTGAATCATCCACCCTTTAGTTGGTGGGCATTGATCATACCACTCAATAGTTCAAGGGATGAGGATCAAATGATCACATGGTGAACCACTTCCATGCTTGGGTGTTTGCTTATCCTTGAAATCGTTCAAATTGACCCTTGGATTGTTTTCTTTTCCTCTTGATGGGCTTGTTTTGGCTCCATAACTCATTGGAAGGGTGAGATTAAACTTGTGTTTACATTGGAGGGAAATGGGAAAAGCTTGGAAAAAAATGAAGGGAGGATAATTCGAGACACACCTCGAATGGCAAATTCCAGACTCACTTCACTCAAATATGTATCCTCTTGGGGTCCTAAACCCAGTCTCATATCTTCGGGGACTGTACTCTTCGTATGTGTGGAAGTTACTATTCGGTGAATTTCGAACGAACTCGACGAATGCACATGTTTAGTATTTGTAGCGCGTTTTATGGACTTTTCCCGGGGTTAACGTTGTCTTTGCGTTCCACAATGAGATTTGCAGAGAGTTAAAATCGCTGCAAAGCACTTCCAGGCCTGCATTCAGTCAGCTCTGAAACATTTAACCCGGGGTTTAAATTGATTTGGGTTCCATGTCTTCAGCCGGAGGCCCTTGCCGTGAGTGTCGATTTTGAAAATTGGAGTTTGCTCGGCTTAAGAAAAGAGGCCTGAGAAGAGGGAATGATTGAACTCCTCCTGCAATGGGATGGGCTCATTATGCCATCCAATCAATCTGCCTATGCTCTTTTGAGGTCAGGGTATCTATCCAAGGAGTAGAAAGAAGTTCTGTGGTTGTTGGAAGTTGTTGGACAAAGGATGCTCTTTTGTAATCGAAGTATCACGATGGCGAGAAGCTTCTTGTACACAACCACCCCAACCAATACCACTACGAGCATCTTCGGTTTGCATGCATTATTATGAACCACTGTAGTTTGCCTGCTGGAGTTCGTTGTCATTTTGGAATTAATCTTTCTTTGAGGTGTTCCACGCAGACAGACTATACTGTAGAAGTCTTATCTTTGGGTCCCCCAGAGCAAACAAGAGAGCGTATCTGGCAGGAAAATCGTACGAAATCGGAGGTTTAAGGGCTTTTCTTTAAGGCGGAACAAACTGCCTTGGCTCAAAAGACTGACAAGGCCAAATTTGATTATCCGCCAACCCACAGGGATCCCCTAGTTCAATTGAGAGCCCAAAGTGTTGCTGTCTTGGGACTCCATTTCATTCATTTTCTTAATTACAATTTTAGTTTTGGTCGATTGGATTTACCATTCTCGTCATGAGTTCTATACCAAGAGTACCGTTTTACCCTCGAGATGTGGTGAACGGGAATTCTGATTCACTCAAAACAGGGACTCAGATTGGTTTTGAATAGCAGAGCTTAATTCTCAATTTAGGCTACGTTGAATTACTGCTCCTACTACTACTACTTCTTGGCTCTTTCAAATATGTCATACTGATTGGAAGAGAATCCTCGTTCTTACAAAGGCAACGTGAGGTCTCATTCATTCGTGCCTCTTGGGGAGGAGAGGTCTGCCTTGCCCCCATCTTTGATCGTTAATTTGATATGAAATATTGAAGAGCAGAACTTCAAATTCAAGATGAGCATGGTTCTTCAATGGTCAATCTGGTCTGCTTCAAAGAAAGAGTTCTCTTTTTGGCTTTGAATTTTGGTGTGCTCGTGAGGAGATCAAAGATACATCTTTCTAGACGGTGAAGAGATTGAATAATTTGTCATTCAAAGTGAACACCGAGTCTCTTCACTTTTCCAATAATGTGAATAGCTTATTTTTATTCATGAAGTCAAGCTGGGTCAACTCTACGAGCATATGCAGGTTTCAAACGAAAGAAAAAAAACCCGAAGGACTGCCACTGAACCTTCCAATCTTATTGGCCAAAGAATAATATGTTATGCTCGACTCAAATCATCCTTCTCTTGATGCGTATAAGTGCAATTTACAATTCTAGCACCTATAATTTACTGTTTGGGCTAGCTTCACACTACATTAAGTATCAGGTTTCCTTCTCTCATATCCCCTTTTGATGCATACCAATGACAACTCGAGCCATTTCAGTGCCAACACATGCCATGCAGCCATATCATGCTAGGACTATATGGAATGAGGTGTTCGCCCAATTCTTTTGCCACATCAAATTCAAGCCTGGTTACTTCGTCCCAATGATAGCAACTGTACTGCTTATGGGACCACTACTGCTGGCTAATATGCAAACACAATGTTTGTATTTTGGCAAACCCCTTTGGGCCAGCAACTTGTATCATCTTGTTTATGTTCTCCAGCAGGAATGGAGTTGGAACTCGGCCGAGTTTTACCCAAGTGAAATGAGACCTTCTCGTGTCAATATTGCCTCTAGGGGCTTCCTCATCCTCATATGCAGTTACCCAGACAGGGCTGCGGCCGGAAACGCCCTTTAATGGCTATGAACTATCTAAACTATTATTCCAATGAGCCCCTGGATTGTCAACAATAGTATGAGGGGTGAGCACTCAAATATGTAACGTTTCTCATGTTACATGAGGGGCTTTTTCGAGTTAATATATTCAGATTATGTCGAAGAAGACCTCTTGACTCGTGGAATCTCGACGAGGTGTCTTCTCATTCGATGCACACGCACTTTAAAAAGAGTTTCGAATGCAAGTCAAGACAAGTGCCGCCGATTGGCTCTCTCTGTATGCAACGGTTGCCATGGCAAGTTGTTGGTACCACGTCTATTCCACTACTCCACAGGATGGGTGTGTGGTTTCTGGCCCGTGTTGTATGACCGTCCATATACGCGAGAAGTGGGCAGGCGAAGAATTTAAAGAGGATGTTTATCATCATTATGCTTGTTCACCCAGGCTTTAGCCACGCTTGGTCGCTCAAGAAGGTACACTTTGGTCCATCTAATGAGCCTTCGTGTTCAGATAGTAATGACATCACCCAAGAAGTGCATAAACCAACACGGAACGTCGATTTGGCTGTTAAACAAACTTGCTCATTGCGCGTTAGACACAGCTGTAGAGCTTCGTTACCTAGTGTACATATGTTCTCGGGTAGATCGCAAATCAAAGGAACTTGGGGCCCATTCTAGAACCTGGAAACCACCCCATATCAAGCCAGCAATCACAGGTTTCGTTGGTTGTTTACTGCCGACCAGCCAAGTTGGTGGCTTCATTTTCGTCTGTCAAGTCATAAATGGTTATGACCTCTTTTTATGGCCAATAGTTGTTGCTCTCGGATCTGGTGGGGTAGATTGCTGGGGTTAGAATGCCTTAGCTTAAGACCAACGACAAAAGCATTGGGCAACATCATCAACAGTCACATTGACAAATTAAATGACCACTTTCATAATTACTAACGGTGTGTCATAAACGTTACATTTAGGTTGGAACTTCAAAAAGGGGTACGTATCTACGGAAGCTTTCGTTAAAGATTCAAAATGCCTCTGGCTTGTCAGTATGTTTCCTAAATATCAATGCTCCTCGGATTAGGCTAAAGTCAGAGCAAAGAACAGAACGTAGAAGAGCACCAAAGACTCGGCTTTCTCACCACCAAGTCAATGTTTCTCTTCCCACGATTCATGTGTAAGATTCTGTCATGTTCAAGTTATCTATAAATCACAACATTCTATTCATGTTTCATGTTCCAAGACTTGGCTCATGGTACGAACGTCGTATGTGGTGTGGCTTCAAATATTCTTGACGGCTCTGAAAGTTCCATCATCCTATGAAGCTTAACCCTGATGGAGTTGGTCTGGTAATTACAGAGTAGTCCAGTTTCTCAAACTACATGATGACCAGTGGCCCATGATATATTGGTAGGCTCTTGGGAACGAGGTGGCAAACTTCTTCGTCACAACATCTAATTTAAGAACCCTAACCTTCAAATACAAGTTGTACTACTTAAGTCGCACCCTTTTGATCGGGTGGGACAGTTGTGTTGTATAGCCTTTTATTTAATGTCAACAACACATGTTTTTGCCATTCTGACATATCTTTCATCCTGACTTAAACTCGAACAACAAAAATGTCAGCAATCATGAAATGGAAAGTTGGAGTTTTTTTTCTTTTCGATGACAATCTCTTCATCGCAGTTGTATGCCAGGAACTGCAATTAATGAAAAAGATCAACGTACAACTACCCTTACGGTTTTTTTCACAGGCCCTCTAAAGAAACCCAATAAATGCATCGTTAGCAAGCCATTCCCAAATGATTTGCTTAAGGTTGACACTCATTCCCTCACTGTCTTTCTCTAGTTTATAACTGAAGGATGAATATTTAACCACTTCAACGCGTTTTTATCAAAAATACTTGAAAAATAAAACGTTCGGCTCTGGTATGTGTACTTCTCGTAAGAGAGTCATGTATGAATGAAAGTTCTAGGTTACCCTTTGGGTGTTAATGGCAACGATAGTTATTTTCAGTAATTTGAATTCCGCGCATAGATCGAAATGTGGTTAAAATGCCATGTACGTAGTCTAACATCCCTTGTATTGGTCTGGAAATTAAGTTCATTTGATTGAAGGTTATTGGAATGTTGTACTGTTGAGGTTTGTGGTAATAGTCGATTAGATTATTTTGAAACCATGTGGAAACTGAACCACTGCTTGTTTGCTGGATATCTTTAACCACAATCCCTCTGATTAATTCAGTTGTCTCTTTGCGTACAATGTTATCAACAACATATTTCATTGTCATCTTGTTTCAAGAGACATAGACAGAAAATGAAATTGCTATCATTCGAACGGCTTTGATTAGTGCTCGTATAGTGTAATTTTCAAATATCGTACAGCTAAGCATTGACATAGATCTTGGAATAATACGTACGGTCCATGATGGCGGACCTTAAGAACCAATGGTCCTGATTTGTTGGTCAATATCCCTCCCGTCTAAAAAGAACGTGTTTTTCTGGTCTGACTCATCCTTGTCGGCTCATTACCATTCTGATTACAAATTCTCATGAGATAGGTAATAGCTAGCAACCCCATAGATCATCACAATAAACGTTGGGTCCATGTTTCATTCATGAGGACTTGGATCCACGTGGAACACGTGAGCTTGTGCCCATTGGGATGAAACTCCAAAGTCCTAACTTTTTACCACGGCCACCGCAACAGCTCTTATGGAGTACGTTGAATGAGATCAGACTAAACTAGACTACTTCGGCCGCAGACGGAATGGTCTTAGACCATGAAGGCTTTTTGGCCTTTGACGAATGACTGGTCCTAATGAGAATTGACAAAGTTGGGATTTTACAACTAGAACTAGCTCTCTATCAAAGTTTGGTGCTGTTTGATGGAATAAGATTTTACATTTTAATCTTACGCATCTTATAGTTATAAAATCAAGGTTAGAGTTTCCCATCGGAATTTCAAAACAAACCATATGGGCCTCATCAAAAGCTAAGGAGGGTTGTCACCTTGACAGGCGTGAGATAACGGAAAATTGATTTTCATTTGGCCTCCTAGAGAATAGTCGTGTACAATACACAAGTAAAGACCTTAGATAACGAGAAGCCAAGTTCCAATTTTAGTAGAAAAATTGGTCGTCCAATTAGTTTTGTTAATGAGATGACGCATAATGATAGCCCTAGTAACCAAATGAAAGTGAAATGTCAAATGATTTTGAAAACCCACAGAGAAGCAGAAGTTTTTAGATAAAGTATGACAAGTTTCAAAGAATTAGAAACATGTCCCCTCACTTTTTAGTCTCAATACTCATTTGATTTAAGCTCAGACATGTAAACAGTTTTATTCAAGTACCTTTATTTGAATCAATCTCGCCAAGAACCAGGTATGTGGTTTTATCTTTTTTGAAGTACACTGTCTTCCATTCTATCATTTTTCAGGGCATATTCATATTATGTAGTTTGGAAGAGTTCTACGTTCATTAAGCTTAAACTTGCGGTTTCGTTTGCCTTGATTTATTTTTTCGTCCAAGATGTGTGGTAGGTAGTAGGAGCTCGTACGTGCCAAACCATCGCACGTACTCAGGCTGTTAGTAGTCCCACGAGGGTCTCGAGGATCTTGAGGATGGACCGGTTTTTCAAAATCATCACATTTCTCAAAAATGACTAGTTATCTATGCATCTAAAATGGTTGATCATTTTACTGGTTGCGTACCCAGTAAATGTAAACACTTACAGTTCGTTCTTGCGGGCTGGGTTGTTTTAATTCATTGAAAACGAATGTTTAATTTTTCAAGAGGGCGAATTCGCATATCCAGAAATGATGATATGGTCGATATTTTTTGACGTCCATTACTTTTTCATCTTTTCATGTTGTTCATTCTGAATTCGTCAAACACGTGATCTCCCAAAATAAGAATTTGGGAATTTGTTTCCTACAACGGGTCGAGAGACATAGTATGGAGGTAAAAAAAAAATAACTCACCACATTCCTTGAATCAAGTTATTAATGCATGCAGAAGAATACTCTCGTAAGTTAAACTGAAGTCAGTCTTATTTGTTTCAAGTTTCTTTCTCGATTGTTGTACAGCTTGTGCAGGTGTCTTGAAGGTCGATTCATTAGATCATTTATCATGGCATACTGAGAACACATATTCGTCAAGAATGAATGAAACAAAGAACATTGAGGGAAGAACGCAACCTTTGGAGCTAGTGGCGACTCGCGTGGCTTTCAAATCTCCTCTTTGATCAAGGAGCTCTTGCATTATCAAGACTCTCCGATTGCGGTCCAGGGCAAACACTCTCTAAGGATCGAGGAAAACTTCTGAGATTGAGTGGCCAGGCTAACCTCTTTTGGCCATTCTTTTGTTCCAACGAATGATTGGAAAACACATTTGCTGGTCAATTTGCCACAATGAAGGGGATGATGATCTCTATACCGCAACAGTCAATTGCTTCATTAAGTAAACTTGCATGCCACCAACAAGGTTGGTCCAGACTAATCCAGACTACGAGTTGTGGGATACAAATACCCGTGCTATTGGGCGTCTTCCACCCACCATCAAATAACGTGGGCGATGAAGATAAGGCAAAGGAACTGAATCTGCGCCTTAATTCTTCAGATTGTAAACATGATAGTTCATCCTCAGATTGGATTTCGTTTCAAATCGTTTTCTTGCGAGGAGAGGGTAACTTCATTCTTCACTTGGAAAAGTAATCAAAGATACTCTCTCTCTTCAATCCAAAGTGACAGGTAACCCATCAAACTTGCAAACTAGGATCGTTGTGGAACAAGAGGGTTATTAGCCTGAAAGACACTCTTCGCTAGCCACTAGATTGCTAACTTAAAATACCTATGACTTAGCACTTACGGTAGGGGCGCAAGCCAGGCTGCGTACATAAACAATAGCTCCCCCCCCATGAGCTCATTCTCGATTTGCCGTGGAAGCCAAGTGCAATTTGGACAGTGTCAAGTTGTATGAAAGTGTGCAAAGATGCATCCTCATGTGGTTATGAAAAGCTCAAGAGCTGGCTCATGCTCCACTTGTAAACTTAGATCGTCTTACTCCTGTTGCATCTGGCTCATACATTGTGGCCCTTGACTCGCTTTGGTAACTCATACCACCAACGCACAATGTGTTGCATTAGTTTTTAACAAATTAGCTATGTCTTTTACCACGAAAACTTTAGCCTTGTTTAATAATTTCATACCGAGCTCAAGAATCAACAAGTCGAATTATGCTACTCCTACAAACTACACGTTCATCTAGTTTTGTCTCACTTGCAGATTAGTGAGGGGTGTGTTTTGATTATTTAGAACAAAAATCAAATCTCCGGACATTGACCACGTGCTCGCAGCGGATCAAAGTTGTGGCAGGAAGTAATTTAGTTCGCCCCTGATGCTTGGCTTAAATTTGAATGCCAGAGTCGGAGAGAGTGAAAAAAGTAATTCTCACCACCCACGCTCACAAATAATGAGCATGTGTGTGTGTTAAATGGGCTTAAGGCCATGTCTGTTCCCTAATTCTCCCTTACTCACCGAGCTGAAAGACGATGCATGATACTGAATAGAGCCCAACGTCACGACGGATCTACGAATACGTGGGATTTTTTTCTGGATTACCCGAGATGAAGAGACAGGTTGGACTATCGGAAATTTGTAATATGACAAGAGTTCTAATAACATTCCTTCTTTAGCAGATATTTCTTGAGATCACGTTGATCCTCATAGTGTGCCACGAGCGAACTCTTGGTTCATGTTGTGTCTCTGGAAGCCCTTGCTCAATGTTGTCATTGTTCGTAATTTTTTTTTCCACGGTGGAATTGGCTTTGAGGTCCAATTGAATGTGCTCATAGCTCGAAATATTTACAGACCAGGGTTGCCCGACAATATGGGAAGTGATTCAATCTCGAGAAATGTCTTCCAACGTCTCAGAAGAAATTCGGCATTTACTTTGATCGCTTTAAAAGAGACCCAAGGGGTTCTGGCTTAATCCTCACAGTTAAATTGGCAATCACTCTTGATTTTCAAACTCGGTAGCGACACGTACAGGGTGAACGGGATAAAGTGTTACAAACAAAAGCATCTATTGCCGTTTTGAAAACTGCTCTAGATACACCAGATTCTGGATTTAGGCTCTTCGATGAACTTCCTTTTCAGTGTAAAAAAGATTAGTCAAATTGGTCGCTCTTGACAAAAAATATGCACAGAAAACACCCACTGTCAGCCTCACCGCTGGCACGCTCTGTACTGTCCCTAGAAATGACTTGGTGACCTTGGCTTTTGTACGTCTAAAGCTGTTTTTCAAAAAATGTTGCAATGGTTTCAATGCAAATCTAATACCGTCGGCAATTGGGGCACCAATTTTGAAAGCAAATGGTTCAACCATATTGTCACTTTTGCCAAAGCAAATTCTGTAACACCTTATAAAATCCACCCTGTAGAACACTTCAACTTTTAAAGGGGCGCTAAACAAAGAATATCCTTAGCCTACTATGAGGGTGGGACTCGCCTAGATTTGTTTTCAACTCACTGTGTCCGTAAAGTCCTTGCCCCCTCGAGTAGCGATTCATTTTGTCTTTCAGATAATAGCATTTGTTTTCGAATCCAAAGTCAAGATTGGCATCTCCAAAGATCTGGGCCAGTCTCCCCAGCAACGACGCGTTGATTTCAGGTTCTGCCCTTTTCTAGTTTACATGGAAATAGAGGACCATTTCATCTTCACCGAAAAATTTCTGTTTAGAAGTTATGCTACATGACGCCCACAAAAGCACCAAGATTTAGGTGAAAGACAAATTTCAACAATATCAAGAACGAGAAGAATCTCAAAGTCAATGGTATCTGTTATTAGGCAGTCTTTTGGATCAAAGCCAGTGCATTGGATCAGGTGACCTTTCTCAAGCGCGATAATAAAAGCATGCTTGTTATAACTTCCAGTTCTTAATCACTTCAATTCTTAATTTAATTGAAATGAATTTTGGAATAGGAAGACGGTTGCATTTCTTATCAAAGGGGTTTGTTGATAATCGAATTGCTATCAAGATGCAGGAACGTTTTACAATCATACTCCAAATGGCTTCGCAGCTGATCGAAAAGTCTGTGGATAAAGGAACCTTTCCTGAAAGGAAGGTGTCGTAGTTGGAAAGATACTGCAGAGTTTCTAAATCTTACGATTCCCTTAAGTACTCCTAAAATCTAAAAAATTCCCATTTTTCTCACCAGATGAAAAACCGTTGGTCAAACACATCTTCTGCATACTCGGATTAGGAGTCAGTTCTTCAATTGATATAAAAAAAGCACATCACTCTGGACGTGTTATCTTGTCTTCGTTCGGAACAAGGCATTCCCTTGCCAAAATGGCAATCGATCGATGACCCATTGGAGTGGAACTAACAGTGGCCATGGCCAAGAATTCCATTTCTACTAGGTTCTACTCGTTCCATTTATTGTTAATTGCGTTGGGTTCCGAACAGGAAGGCACTTGAATGTCGCAGCTTCATTCTTTGGAATCCGTTCAACACTTGTCAGCCTATCTCCATTTTCCACGGAATTCAGGGGAACGACAAAAAAAGCATCATTTATCCCCGTTTCAGTGGAACTCGATACCCTTCAACACTATCAAGGATTTCAAGCGTGTGCTCATCAAGTCATGTCAACGTGTCGTCGTTGATGGTAAAAGGGCTCTTTCCGAGAGTTGAAAACTCTGTATTTTCGTGATAGGGAGAAGAGCATTCTTTCATATTGGATCGGTCAGCATATTGTCTACTACCATTCCATTCCCCCAAAGAAGCCGATATCAGTTGGTATCGTGGTATAAACATTGTATATGTGCCAGTACACGAAGTACCAAGGGTCCGTAAGTTGCTATCGTGATGGTTGAAAGTCACAAATGGTCGGCGATTTCCCAGAAGCTAGCGGGCAGCTAGCCCCAATGTTCATTGTTTTTGTGCTGTTATCATTAATCTTGTCGAAATGACACTTGAAGACACTTAACTGAATGTTCTTAGAAGTTATCTCTCGACTGGCTCCACTGCGAGAACATTCAAGTCTCAAGGCACCCGAGCTCGTACATGTATTTGTGCAAATGAAGCTTCCTCTTCCCTTCAACTTTGCAACTTTTTGTGTCTTGCACGACGTCATCGAACTTGTTGGACCACATGGCGCAACAGACACACATTGGCCGTTTCGAGAGAGTTTTGGGACCAAAAAAGCGTAACATTTATCAGCGTGCCAAACTTTTTTATGAGGAAAATGATCGAAGATCTTTGGATTGGCCCTCGGACGTGAGTGGGTAATTGGGCACTTACTGTACTATATGTGCTATACCGAATGAGCTGTCCACACATGAAGCCTAGTCATCATTTTTATCGACAATCAGGGTGGATGTGCTCAAGTATAGCACACGCTGGTTCAATTACGTAGAGGCCTTGAAGGGTTTAGTCTTCTTTATGCCAATTCGAAGTAAGGTTAAAAGTAGAAAACAAAAGCACAATGCACAATGGCGTCTGTGAGGGTTGAAAGGTTCGTATTTCTACTTGCCCCCGAAAGTGAATGTATTAGAAGTACGTGAATTATTGTTAGACAGAACAAAATACTTTGCATATACTTTCGTGCTACTAATTTACATGAAACAGGCTGTATGCATATTATCCGACATGAATTATGAGGACCTTGGTGAGGAAAAAGGAGTCGATATCGGGACCTGTTTTATTAGGTTAGTCCCATTCACGATAAGATGGAAAAGGTTTATGTCTTATAGTGTCGATGCTGAGATAATCCAATTTGGCTTTTCCCTATGCTCCCCATTCCCCCCCCCCCCCTTAAAAGAGCGATCTTGAAGACCCGTTATTCTGGAAATAAACTTGTCTTGACCAACACAAGTTTATTAAAAGTATCCAGATAAAAGTGATAGTCATTCGTCTTTTTCACAAATTTCGTCCGCTTTTCCTTGAGTAAACCCACTTTTTGGTCTTTCCTAAGCAAATTAGCATTCGCATACCACGTATCATTTAGTTTATCAGAAAGCCACTGAATGCTTCGGTCCCACAAACCTCTTAACTCCTGTTTAACAATTTCTGACGTGGTAGAACGAAACGACAGTGTCGATCGAGTTTGAAGTGGGTGGCAATTCTTTCGAAATCACGAAATATATGCAAACGAAGTGAGCTGCCTGAGGTCGAAAATGCAGGCCTTTTGGAGATTTGCATAAATTGAAAGTAATTGTATCCCTCAACGTGCACCAGGAATTGTCCAACAAACCGCTTGTTCTCTCCCGATTCACTGAACAGTGACTAGCAAGGTGATGGGTTTGCAACAGTTCGCTTTCTCGATCTTTCATTTCACTGGCTGTCATGATCGGCCAAAGAGATCAACGGGGCCGTTGCACAAATGCAAAGTGTCATTGAAACGTTCGCTTGAGCTGTGTGGATCATTCCGTTTCCAAACGAGTTTGAGAACAGACCCATGCTCTGTTTGTGTGCGGATGTTGCCAGAGAAGGGAGCAATGAGATAAAGGCCACCATGTCGAGAAGGGTCAAATGGGCTTTTTTTGTCAATAAACAACCACTGCAAAGACTCTTGACACTCGGAATGGGGTGTTGACCCAACTTAAGCCCGCCTCCAGACGGGCAAAAAGTAACTGCTTGCTCATTGCAGTCATACCAACCCATTAGCAACCTGGACACGACATGGCTCTCATGCTCTCGTCGAAGTCGAAGGGAGTGCCAATGTGGCATTTTGTCGATTTCTGGAACGCAATGTTGGCTTTCGGGCCAATTCGGTGTGGGGGCTTGTTCGTGTTTGCGAATACCTGCTCCATCAGAATCTGATGTGAAGTCCCTCTACCGTACTCTACTTCAACTCTGCAACCGAATTCTCTGGAACAATCAAAGTACGTACTTTCCGAGAACTTGTACAATTGTACGGCTTGTTGGAAAGTCGTCTTCTGTGGAAAGATTGGATGAAGTCTCTAAAGAGTCTCTGCAGATTTGAGTGTCAGAGTATTGTGAGATTTCTCTCCATTTGCGGACTCTGAAGGCTGGCTGGGCTTTATTTCTTTTTGAAACAAGGATCACGCTCCATTGCCGAGGTGCGTTCCAGGTGGTGGCCTTCGTTAATGGCTCAGTTGAGCACAAAAGTATAATTTCTAAGTTCCACAATTTGCCCTTCTCGGCATACTTACCGGACTTAACTGGCTACCCTGAGCACGGGTGATGCTCGTATTTTATGACGAAACTTAGTTTTCGGAGATGATAAATGACTGTGGGTCCCTGAATGGGCGACCATTAGGCCAGCATATGAGCGTTACACCGCCTGGAACTCAAATTCTTCAGTGAGCCATTCCTTGAATGATTTGTCTTTGGACATCCAGCTTGTTTTCTTTGCGAGGGAAAAGCAAACGAAAACGATGCGGAAGTACTTATTTCGTCTTTGAAAACGGTTCAAGCGTGCTCGGAGATTCAACTGTGGAGCACTCCAAGTGCAGTGCGTAAGTATATGGGCCTTCAAGATCTAAACGACAATTTTCTGGTATGTCTCTATACTTCCTTTGTGATCTGGAACCTACGATCATTACATTTGGGACCTGACCTAATTCCTTTGAGGGGTGCATAATGATGACTCGATCTCCGGAATCTAAAGATAGTCCCAAGACAAATTGATCCCCGGACCTTGGAGGCTACCTCAGATAGAAAGACCATTACTTTGGCCGGAATTACAAGATACTACGTGACGTGACAGCAATCGCTGGATCGGCTTTCGACTTGTTGGGGAATCCCTTGGCGACGGTCGACCCATTACAGTGCTCCAGACACACAAGGATTCCGCGATAGCGCTATCTATGGATTATCCTGGGATCGGAATGATGTGATTAATCTGTCAACAAAAAGATTGAGGCTTACCTAAACGATCGTGGCCAATGTCGTGCCTTCTGGAGAATCACACAATGGAGCAGAATATTCGTTGTTAAAGGCCTTTTAGCCAATTCTCTTTCCTTATCCTAAAGACGCTCAAGGGTGGTCAACCCTCTCACAAGCAGAAATGAATTTTTTTTTCATGTGCCAGTGGTTTCCGATCATTTTCCTCTTGTCACAGCAAAGGTGGTGATGCGAGTATTTGTTAAACGAATGTGTACAGTTCTGCAGTATGCAATTTCCGTGGAATCGTTATTAAACCATGGTCCCCTTTGTTACACCTTGGGCTTCCTTTCAGTGAGGTTCTTCCAAGGTCTCCTGGCATGTAAGAGGATCAATTGAAACCAGAGAATTGGTCCACCACCTTTACAAGACCTCACATTATGTCGAGAACTTGAATGTCAAAGCGACCCTCTCAATTGAAGCCTGAACTTCTCTGGTCCTTTTGCATGAAAGTGCCGCCGTCAATGGCTCTGAAAGTGGTGGCCCAGGCATTTCGACAGATCCTTAAGCAACCTTCGTCAATGGACGTTCGTTTACCCTCGTGGCAGAATCTGCTAACTGAGCCCCAAGAGGGTTCCATTAAGGCCGTACCTAATGTACTCCATGGAACACTTTATGACCCTCTAGCGCACGA
>NC_081444.1:11131341-11199997 GCF_007210705.1 Tigriopus californicus
TTCATGGATGAGACCTGCTCAATGTCCTTACCTTCATCATCTAATAGTGGAGTGTCTAATGGCGTCGACCCAAAGGTCATTGAGCGGAATTTCATTCCATTCAAGGCCATGAATAGAGCGCCTACATTGCAATAAATGTCCGCACTAGTTTTGAATGTTCTTTAATATGTTTGGTTACCATCATTTTAAACTATATTATAATTTGGCGTATTATTTTGCTTAGAAAAGTTAGATGAGTCAATACCATCTGCATTTTGCATTGCCTTTTTTACCTTTTTGCTATTTTTATTGACATAATTAAACAGCCCTAATTATCATGTTTGTGCAATTAAAGAGGCATCTTCATAACACGAGCGTCACCTTTGGTCATGAAATGCATGCAACAACTCAGTGCAGAAACTTGAAATTTCTTATTATGACTCCTAAACTGAGATGCTGAAATATTTCCATTCATGCAAATGAAGTTTTCTCACCCTTGGTGAGATAAGATTAGCTCTCTTCTCCCAAAATTTGCAGTGATGTATTATAATGTAAAATAAATATTATGTTCCTGTTTTGTTCAGCCCGCATCATTTACAATGTGCACAAAATGCATAGATTTGAGACAGAGAACATTGCAGAGCGTTCAGGCAAGTTCTGTCCAACCATAACTTGGAAATAATATGAAAAATCATTCTCACATCTCATGTGAAATGACTCAAAAGGCATTTTGAAAATTGCAATTTTTGAATTCACAATATCTCGTTACAAGCATGCTGGGGAGCACAAGCATCTAGTGGAACAGGGAAATAAATAAAGACCTCAGGAAGTACAGACTTTTTCCCCTCTTTACGCTGACTCTAGTTGCTCAATTGTGAGAAAGAAAGAGAAACAGTCCAGCTAAGAAAGAGACCCATTAGAGTAAGAGGAACTCTTGTCTAAACTTATGAAAGCAGTGACATATTGGCCATCAATGGAAGGATGGGGTGGCCTTGCTGTTCACAAAAGAACAATCACCGTCCTTTGGAGACTCGTTTTCGACTACGAAACGCCCTCCATGACGAGCAAACATCGTTTATCTACAGTTTTCACGCTCCAGGTCAAGGTTACGGTGTTTACCCAAAGTTCGTTTTCAATAAAGCAAAGTCATGGCTCGGAGCTTTTCGGGTGTGTTCCAGACAATGGGAATGAATCCCGTTCATGTAGCCATGCATCTCATAGATACGAATTTAGTCGACACAGCCACCTCATAGTGCCACTTGTTGACGAAACGTCAGGCAACGGAGAAATCTTGCCTCTTGGCCAAATTATTATGAATTCAGTAAACAAAGGCTTTTGTTTGACATGTGCGAACAGAAAACGATCTCATGAGAATGTTTTGAAATGTCCTTGGGTGTTGTTAGACTATCAGGGAGGGGTCTCGGAATTATCGATCTACTTACTAGTTTTCCACTACTTCCATTATTGCTTCAAAAACAAAGGGCCCCGTGGGGCAAAACAAATTTGTTTGTGAATGCTCCGCGAAGGATGTAATGAATTGTATGTATGCACACTCCGTGCAATGCCTGCCTCAAGGATTGGCCTTATTTCCATCCTGATTCAATTTGGGCATGGCCAGATCTCTGAGTCCATCCTTGTCTCACTTATTCAGGCCCAGCTAGAATGGAACGACTGAGAACGAGCACGAAAGAAATTGGACTGGGCAAGGAGTCTCTTTTCCCCTTCCATGAGACGGTTGGTCCATGTTCAGCACACGTTGGAACAAAAGTGTTTATGAGTGCTCTATCCAGCAATGGTATTTTACGGCACGTTGTCTGACAAAAAAGCCTTTGTCACTCCTATGGACTAAAAGAGCATAGATGTGTACTCTTAATCGGAAGAGTACAAATTTTTGTTACGAGGAAATTCCTCAGTGAGACATGTATCTCTCTTATATCTCTGGATCAATGCAGCTCCCTTGCTCTTCTTCTGTGAAGGGCATTACCTTGAGACATTCAAGCAACTGGCCTTCGCTTCGTTAATGAAGTGAGAGAAACCTGACGTTAGGAGAAAATCTCTAAATGGCCTTCATGGTCTCTTTTAAGCAGCAGAGAAACCACCCTGCTCTCTGATTCGTCAATGATCGGAACTCATCATCTGCTATCATTAGTCGTATCGGCGTCGGACCCGTTCATCCATCTTCAGAGTGGATGTAACCTTGGGACCAAGAGGTTTGGCGGATATTTTGAAACCGATACATAGTGGCCGTTCATAAGAGCACGTAGAGCGGTCAAGTTCGTGGTGGTGCTTTGCTTTCTGCTCACATATTATGCAGTGTGCTGAGGCTGCATGATGGCAAGACCCAAGAGAGGACATTATTTGAATACGGTGGAAAATTATCCTGTTCCCTCTGTCCTAGGGACCCAGTGGTCCTTGATCCAAAGTCATCCCCAAAACACGGCCAATTTGGCTCGTGGCCAAGATATGAATGGACTCTCCACATTTTCTGATGGTGACTTGTGTTCTCTGAATTAATGTGGCTGGGTTGTAAAACTGCTCTCTCGTTCTTGGAGGACTCTTGTTCGTCTCAAAAAACTTTCCTTATCCTCCTCTTCAAAGCTAGCCATTAGAGCATTTTCCAGTACTCAAGATCCCCAAAGATATTTGTCTTGGTTACCAACGTTAGAGCATCTTCATTTAAGTTGATGCTCCCCATCTCAAAATACAGAGTGTCCCCTACAATATAATATGGAGGGCTAACAGTCGTGAATACGAGTACATGTGGTCTAGGGGTCTTTCTAGTATGTTGTTCACTTGATCTGTAGTACCGAGACTTCTCCGACTGAGGTACTGCCTGGCTTGCCTCACTCACTCATAAATTGTTGGAGGCGTCTAAACTCCAACCAGACTCGAGTTTTCGGAGATCCTGACAGTTCTCACGTGAAATACAAGACGACGGTGGCTTCATGCACACAAATGGAGCTCTATGGCCCATGGGTAAGCCGTTGAGCTAAAGGACCTTCTCGCTAGGGACAAGTTGGAGGCTTTCTAGAAGGTGACTGACTCTTTACTCCTTACCACCACCCCAAAAAAACGGAAACCGAAGAGAGGCTCTTCTTTCGTGGTTGACTCGTAACTTCGGAAGGAATCGTGCATTGGCGGTGAAAATCAAAACATACTCTCTATATATGCTTGGACTGGTGGCAGAGTTATTGCTCTAAAATAGTTAATTATTGGACTACCTCGGGGACTCCAAGAGGAAACAATGTAATGGGCTGTTTAATGACACAAGTTTGGTGCATCTTTTCCGGGAGTTTTCGCATATGCACTACTCATTAGGGCAATAATTGACCATTCCACTAAGAGCAAATGTACTGATTTGGCATGTTGAAGTCGATAAGTGAAATTGCAAGTTTTCATACATTGAGACTCATTGGTTGTTCATTCGTCATCATCAGACAAGAGGAATCGGCCGAATCTCGAGGCCCATCAAAACGAACTAGTTTTGAACTAAAAAAATGAAGCTGAAAATAATCATGGAAAGCTAAATAACCATCTGAACAACTGACCTGGGCGTTGTTAGGTCTAATTGAGGCAATGATTTCTGTTAATCCCTTCCTGCAACGACATCATTAGTTTCGTTTCTGGACAAGTACTTACATTTCGTTTATCCCCTCCCTGTTTCAGAATGGCGACGGATATATTAGCGCTAAAGAGCTTGGTGTGCTCATGAGGACCTTGGGTCGAAATCCCACTGAGGACGAGATAATGAACATCATGAATGAGATCGACATTGATCATAATGGCAAACTGGATTTCTCCGAGTTCACCATGATGATGCGGGACAAGCTGGCCAACGAGGACATGGAGCTCGAGATCAAGCAAGCATTTCGGTGAGTCCCACCGAAGAAGGGCAGCCCCTCCCCTTCAAGAACCCACCTCCTCCTATTCGTTCTCATGAATCCGAAAGTTTGTGGTGGTGATGAGGATGAGAAGATCTAATTACATTTGTATTGGGGAGAGACTTGTGCTTGATTACTTTTCCGATAATGACGAAAGAACCTGTTGGTGTTTTCCTCATAAACGAGGGCCAGCCGCCCAATCGGATTGATTTACACAAAACTCACCATATAGTGCCTGTACAAGATACTCTTGACTTGGACCTAATATAACATACACTAGAATGGAAATTCCAGAACGAACCGCATTTCCATGCAATGGCTGGACCAGAATGGCAAACCCTAATCCTCAAAAGATTTACGCACCTAACGAATACTTTGTTTTCCTGATGCAGCTCACTCTGCAGTGGCAAGGAGGATACTTTTCGTCCGGTAGAGTCTCTTCTTCGGACTGAATTGTGGGTTGTGCCTATTCTTTGGTGATTTATCGAGGCCTTTAAAAGCACATTCTCTCCTGTAAAGGCCGTTTGTTTAGCCACATTAAGCCGATTAGACCATTTATTGGCCCATTATCACGTAGGGAATGAAACTAAACTTCCGTCTTTCTGTCTTTCTGTCTTGGCATTGTTCTCAAGTTGCAACAAACATGTTTTTCGTGTGCTTGCAGGGTGTTTGATCGAAATGGAGACGGATACATCAGTAAGATCGAGTTCAAACATTGCATGATGCACTTTGGAGAGCAATTCACCGACGAGGAGGTCGAGGAGATGATTGCCGAGGCTGATTCCAACAAGGACGGAAAGATTGACTACACGGAGTTTTCCCAAATGATCTTGAAGGAGATCAATATGGACTCCCAAACGAAGAGTTAATACACAGACTGGCGGGCTCAAGTCCTAGTCTCCCAGAATGCCATCGCAATTCGCAACTTATGCTTCCCGATTGATCTCTCTCTATTCCCTGGGCCCCTTTAGGGACGGGTCCGGGAACACGTTCAGCTTGCCCATTTGCATTTGAGACGTCACGAGATCCGAATCTCCACCGCACGAATGACGAGACTTCTTTTTTGAGTGAGGAATAATTTTCTTCTACTGGCATCCACGGGCAACTTGCGAGTTCTTGTGCCCAATCCTTGATGATAACACTCTGTGGAATTCACTCTTACGTTATTCCATTTCTGTGATAATCTGTGGCAATTCTCTGTCCGTTGCTACTTTAGCTCTGGTAGAGGGAAATTTCGAGTTGAGTTCATTCACCAGATTCTAGTGAGTTTCAGGATGCCATCATATATTTCGAAATACAAATTTTATTTTTCACTATACCTAAATCCAAACGATATGTGTTACTGTGTTACGTACGTATGGGCACGCAAATATGTGTCACACACACGTGTTTTCTTGGTCCAACGCAGTTTACATCTCGGTACGGTAGTGTAGACTCAGATCGTAATCATTTTGGTCAGCTTCTTCCATTTTCGTTTTGAGCCTCCTTGTTCCAAAAGTGCGACCATTGCATTCTTGAGCTCCTGAAGTCCGGTTCCATGTTTAGCGGAGCATTCCACGTAGGCATCCGCACGCACTGACCAAGCCAAAACTTTCCCCTTGCTCGAGCAAACTCTAGATCGGTTGGAGAAAAGAGGGAGGAAGAGGGATGGAGAAGATTAGTGTGCTCGAGAGTCTTTCCCTACGGTCCACAAAAACCTGTTGAGCCTAACTCTAAAGTGCAAACCCACTCAAAGATCTGGACTAGTGAAAAGAATGCGGGGAAACTCCAACGAGTTTTGGAATGGATTTGCCGGGAACCACAACAACAGATTTCCTTATTCTCTGGAGAGCCACGTCGCTCGTGGTCCCAGGAGTAATCTGGTCATTGCTTGCTCCTGGCTCCCCTCCCTCAAATCATCTTTGGTATGGTAATACTACTCACTTTCGTTCCTCAGGTTGGAAATGCTCCGCGTCCAAATGGGAAAGATCTTGGGGAAATTGACCAAGAGACAAAAGGTCCATTTTTGCTGCCAGAGAATGCTTCTTCTTGAACCGCTTGTGCACACATTTATCCTCCAGGGAAGATTGGCGGGCGTCCAAGGAAAATTTCTTGGTTCGCATAGCTTCTCGTTTAGCTTTGGCTAAGTCGCACTCGTCATTTTTGGTTTCGTTTCCCTCTACTTCTTGGTCATCGTGCTCTGCCTCGATCGAGTCGTCGCCCAAAATGGCTTCAATCTCTTCATCATTGATGTTATCATGGACATCATCGCCACCGACACTACCGGGAAGCTCGTCGTTGTTCTCGGAACAGTCGTCCACCGAACCTTCGTCAAAATTCTTCTCGAGATGCTCGGGCTCTTCCTCGATGTCCAGGGACCTTTCGTCTTGAATATCTTGTGGATCAGGATCGCCTGAAACTGTGCTGGAATCGTTACCACTGGATTTCTCATCGCATTTGTTGCCCACGAGGAGAAACGGGATTTCTGGCAAGATGTGATTGATCTCGGTGACCCATTTGCTGGAGACGCTTCTCAAGGATAAGGTCGAATCCATTGCGTAGCACAACAACACCAGATGCGAGTCCATGTAGGACAAAGGTCGTAAGCGATCGTAGTCAGAATCACCGGAAGTATCGTGAAGGCTAATATCGAACTGAATCGGGCTTTTGGTGGCCTTGTTTTGACCTTCGAGAATGATTCTGGACTCAGAGGTGTCAAAAACAGTGGGACAATAATCGTCTTGGAACGGACTTCCTTTGAGCATATCCAGGATCGAGGTCTTGCCCACTTTGGGATCTCCCACGATCACCACCTTCTTCGGAATCACAGACGCCATGGTTCCGGCTCCGAATAGTCATTCACATGCAAATCGTCTCGCTCAAGTACAAGTGTGGCAAATTGTCAAGGATTGAATCCATTCAAAATGAACACAATCTTCACCTCATCTTCAACGAGCTTACATAATCGTCGGATTTGATGATGCGTTTTTCCTCTCTCTCTCTTTCTCAAAGTCGTCAACCAAACGCTCGAATGATCCAATACTTGAACAGTGAACAACCGTGTCTGTGTGCTTGGAGATGACCAAAGCTTGTTGCTCGCATGGCGCCTTCTAGGGTCCGTACTACGTACTCGGTATACTGATTGGTGTGCATGTGTGTATCATGGCTGCTAGGAATACATAGACCACCACAATTGGGACGCTCTCCTGCTTCTCTATGGAGTTTCCAGTTCATACACTTCCCACTGGGCCGTTTTAATACTGCATGCAGGGGAGCTGTGGTACACTGGTAGTGCTCCTCAACCGAGACCTCGGAGTGGCTGCCGTTGCATGACTGGAGCCAAAGAATTTTAACAGTGCAAGAGTTCTACTACCAAAAGAATAATCGAAAAGGGTGTCTGGTAGTTGGATCGTTTATTACAAAGCTATCATTTTGGAAACTTTACGCCATTTAAAATGCTTATCCAATTTGGAGAGTTGCGCGTGGATTGAAGCTCGGAGAGACTCGATGCCCGTCCGATCTTTGGCAGATAATTCCACATAATCGTCGATGCCCAGCTTCCATGCTAAGACTTTCCCTTGTTCTGATGAGACTCTGCACCATTCAAAACGAGAAAAAGGGGAATTAGAACTTGGGGGAGAGATTATTCCATTCGAGGTGTGGATCTTAGGATCCTACTAACTGGAGAATTGGCTCGTCTTGATGCTGACTTTAGTACTTTCTACTTTCGTATTCCTATTTCTGATCAAGACACCGATCGAATGGTCAATGAATAACCAACGAATGAGTAGTGACATGTCTTTGATGTGTGCACCAGATTATTCCGTCTATTTTTGAGGTGTATTTTTTTTAATGTGAGGTGTCAGTTCAACTCGACTGCTGGAAGTTGGAATAGGCGTGTTTCCAAATTGCAACCCTCATTGTATGTACAGATGGCAAAGTTGCATCGCCTTTGACAACTCGTTTGTTCACAAGTTCACAACGAGTTGTTTCTGAACGTATGCTTTGTCTATTGATGCATTTTCACCTCTCTAAGCGAGAGGTTACCAATTCCTTGGGGAATACGCAATTTCTACAATTGAAAAGCAGTCCCAAAGTTGGAACAACCGGCACAAAAGTTTTGCCCGACGTTATAGTCTCGAACGAGCTTTTGTTCCCCAGAACATGGAACGATATGTGACATATTAGATGATTTAGACATGGCAATGACGTACAACTTACAAATGTGTGTATGTGTGTGTGTGTATGTACTTCCCTCCCTCAAACTGGCCTTATTAATAACGGTGTGTAGTGTACTTTCGTTATGGCATTCATTACCTTTTCACTGGCAGCTGGAAATGCTCATCATCTAAATGGGTGAGGTCTTGCGGAAAGTCCTTCAGATTAGGTCTGTGGCTGATGGGAGTCGGGGAAGACACAACATCAGGCTCATCATGTTCATCTTTCACGTCATTTAACTTTAAGTCGCATTTGAGTCCAAGCAAAATGATGGGAGCCTTCGGGAGAAGGTGCTTGATCTCGGGGATCCAGCGGTGTGATATATTCGTAAAAGACTGTGCATCATTCATGGAATAGCATGCCATTACCATGCAAGAGTCGAGATATGACAGGGGTCTGTAAATCAGAGAAGCATGAGATTAAAAAAAAGTGTAATAATGATATGGTTTGGCAAATGCTAATGCCTTAGTTTGTCGTAATCAGGATCACCCGACGTGTCTGCAAATACAATGTCAAGATTGGGCTTCAATTGTACGCAGATGTCTTCAATGATGGTAGGGACATATATTGGTGAGAATTGCAAGCCTTGAAGGGCCTGAATGATGCTGGTCTTTCCAACTTGTTGATCACCAATGACGATTACTTTGAGGTCTTGATTAGCCATGTTAATTTACGTAGCACATGTGACATTGGGGTAATCGCAAAACTAACTTGGTGAGCCAAACGATCACTGCTTTCCCCCCGAGCTTTTATCAGTTTCATTTGAGTAATTTATTACTCACGAATAGCTTCCACACGATATCGAGGGCGAAGTCATTGATAGACAGGGTCGCATATTAGAGAAAAATAATTAATTCGAATCATTTTTGGAAAAGTAAGGACATCCGGCATCTACTGATAAGTATTTCAATGTGATCAGCCGGTTGAACATGACAGCTTATTTTGTTAATTAACAAGATGAAGGTTTTATTTTCCCCTAAACGAACGTGTCTGTGAATGCAGACGAATTCGTTCGTTTCTGGCCCTCTATGGAGAAATATTGAAGCTCGTTCAATGTCAATCTTTGTTGCGCTCCTTGTTACGCTTTTGTTTGAAAAAGTAGGTCATACCTTGATCGACTTAATAGCCTTTCTCCATTTATCAAAGGTTCCGTGCGCCTATGTATTACAACAACAAGGTGTCTTCATAGCTATTATGGTTTCTTAGCTCAATATCTTTTTTCATAAAATAACTGAGATAAAGTTTGATATTCTTTAGAGGAGGTTCAAATTCCTCCGCATTCTGGCGCTACTTGATTGAGAATTCACTTTTCGAGGCCAAATATCAAGCCCAATGGGTATCTAGATCTTGACTTTTACTTTTCGCTTATCCCCATTTCGAGCGTAATTCTGTATCATAAAAGCCCTGGTCCATCTCGGAAATCAATTCAACACCTTATATCGCGATATACGTTTAGAAAATAAAAACAAGGTCGCAATATCCAGTATCTTTTCCCAGGACTAATGAGTCCTGCCAGCGGCTCCTTTGGCCTTCTCCTTTGTCACCGAGATAAGCTTAGCTGGTTAGCCCAGCAGTCTCATTCTTGGCTGAGTGGACTCAGATTCCAAGGCTAAAGCGGCAGAAAAAGCGTTCAGGGCCCAAGTATTACTGGCCTTCGCCATTATTTCCATCATGCTTCCGCAAAACCAGGTGCTCTATTGTGGATTAGAACTAAGTCATCCAAATCAAATCAGTTTGCATTTCCAGTTAGATGTGCATGACCATCCAAAACTAAATCCCAACCCAAATCTCGTTAGGTCTTTTACTACCACGAAAACATTCGAGCCCTGAATGAGCGTTTCTTTAGGCCCCGTGACAGCTTGACAGCTGGCATGGCAGCCCCAGAAATGCGCTCTGGCTGCCTGTCGACAGCTGTCCAATGGTCACTAAGAGTGGAAGAAAAAGCGAATATTCCTTTTCCCCGACCTCAACGAGCTCTAATCGTCGACCCCACACGTCCTATCCGTCCGGAACCCTCGCACTGACCCCCGGGTCATCTCAGTAGGGTCTAGACAGTCGTCTCCGGTGTGGAATTCAAGGTTTTCGCCTCAAAAAAGTCTGGTCGGGCCGCACAGGCACGCGGGTTTAGGCAACAAATTTAGCTGGCTCCACGTGTCTGGTCGGGGCACAACAAACATTGCGGATTGACGGGGCCAACTCCTGACCAGATAGACATCGGACCTGGACGTGGCCATGGATTGGGATTGATTGGGTGGAGCCGTCATCACGGGCACCAGGAACACCGTAGCCCATCCAAGATGGCGCAATTGCCTAATAACACGTCGTAAGTAAGGCTGGAGTTTGGAGGCGTGCACAGAGGCGTGTCATACGTGTCTGGGTGTTGTCTTGACGCTTGAGAGCACTTTTTCAGGCACGCCGTAGCCGCTGCGGGTCAATTGCTGGAACTGCAGCCCGTAATGCATCCTGGACAGCCTCTCCATTCGAATCATCCGGGCCAGCCGCACGTCAATGCGGTCACCAGTGTCAGTTATTTGACGGCCACGGGCCAGACTTTGCACGCCCTGCCCGGATCCCAGGCCAGTCCGGCCAATGAGGCTCTGATTCAGAACATCTACGTGTCCACGGCTCCCGCCGCAGTCCAGATCCCGCAATATCAGCCCGTGTATCAGTCGCCGTTGGCTCAGCCAGTGCCCACTGTCACCTATCATCAGATGCAAACGCCCCAACAGCAACAGCAACAGCAGCAGCAACAACAGCAACAGCCGTTACATCAAGCCCAGCCTCAACCCCCACCCCCACATCAGGCCCCACATCAGGCCCCACATCAGGCCCCACATCAGACCCCACAGCAAGCCCATCATCCGCACCTCGCGGCTCTACCTCAGCATCATATGCATGCCACGCCCACCACGGCCGTTTACATGAGTCACCCGCCCTCTCACCTGTCGCCGCTTCCGAATTCGCAGCCTTCCACCGTCGTGTCCCCAGCCCAGACGTCTCAGTACAGCCATGAGCCCCATGGCCACACTAATACGTACCTTCAACTCCAGCCTCAGGCGCGAGTGGTGCGGGCTCCCGGTCCCGCCTACCCCACCCATTACCGTCAGCCCAATCCGTTGGCCGGTCAGACCCTCAATCCGACACATCCAACCCCGCCTAATGGGCCCCGTGTCTCGTTTAAGGGAAACTCCCAACGGATTCAGCGTATGTTCCACACGCAGACTCAGGTGGCGCCTCAGGCCGCCCCAGTCGCTCGACCCATGACCACTTTGAATCCACGAGCCAAGACCAAGGTGGTCATGTTGCAGACCAATCCGGATGGGAGTTTGCGACCCGTCCAATCTTTACGCGGCAGCACGTTTCAGCCCGTGCGCGCCATCAATGTCCAAAGTAGTCAGCCTCGCACCCTGACGTTGGCGCGTCTGCGCATGCCGGAGCCTATTCAAAGACCGAGTATGCGACCGCCCATGCACGCATCTACCCAGGTTCTGCCTGAACAGCCGTGGCGGAATCCACCTACCCAGCCGCCCAGTATGCCCGCTCAGTCACCTCCCCGACCTACACACTATCAGGTCCAGCCCACACCCGTTGCGGGTCATCCTCCTCCAGCACCTCGAGCGACTCAGCCGACTCGAGCAGGTCCGATTCACCAGGCTCCGCCTCAAAATGAGTCTGAGATTGCCTACAACGTCGAGCACATCTTCATAGAGGAAGGTCGTGAGGTGTCTAAGATGCCGATCAAGGTGGGCGACTCCACCTTCTGGGTGGATTGTGTCAATGAACAGCCGCAGGAGGCTTCAGCCAATTCTATATCTTTCGAATTGGATCCCTCGATGCCTGTCATCAATCAGGGTCCACCCACGTCACAACCCAATGAATACAATCAAACCGGACCGCCTCCATCCGCCATGGCTACGCCGGCGAAAAAGGCCAAAATGTAAGAAACAGCATATATTTTCTGACCACCACGTCACCCACTGACGCGCGTCGGCCTTTCATACGTCTTTTTTTTTTTTCATTTCCATTAGCAACTCCAAGGATATCCCGCAAGAAGAACGGGATCGAGCTATCAAACGAGTGGTCGAGGAACACATATCTCCGGGCATCGTTGGCGAAGATATCGGGATCACGGCATCGGCAGTTAGGGCTTGGATCAAAGCTGCTGGTCTCACTCTACCAGCCAAGTACAAACAGGTCCAAAAGAAAGTGCAAGCCGTCAAAGAACCAACTCTACCCAACAATGAGGGTCCTCAAGTGGCGCCTCCCCAACCTCCCCCCGCCCCACTTACTCAATCGTCTCAGGCGAATTTGCCGTACTCCTCCCACCAAGGCGGCAATCATCAGGGCCCGTTATACACCCAGCCTCCCCATTCCCAACCCATGGGTCCGCCAGGTTTTCAAGCCAGTGTTAACAACTTCCGACCTCAAATGGCCAATCGAGGGGCTCGACCACCACATGGAGTGATTAGGATGCCGGGGGCTCCCGCCCCCAAAACCCCTTTGGGCCTCAATCCTCGGCCCAATTCGCCCAAGGATCCTAAAGGAGGCGAGGGCTTGAAACCGGGAGAAAAGTACACGCCTCGTTATGTGGCTGGAAAACTGAAACTGTGTCGGAATTGCGGTTCCACTAGTGCGGACTTTAATCGGTGTGAGGCCTGCCGAAAACCTCTGCCGGATGACTGCAAAATCGTGACCGATCATAACCAGAAGCGAGACTCGGTAGGAACCATGCTATTTAGTTTTCCTGGGCAGTGGATTACATTGATATTTGTTGCTTTTCCCTGCAGTCCACCGGTGACGATCGCCATTCGACGATGTCGCCCAAAGATCCGATGAGTGGATCCGAGCCTGGCGAGGGTGGAAGACTCGAACTCCGAGGTGTGCGAATCAACCACAATAAGCGGAAAAAGAAGGCCCCGGACGAACCGGTCTGTATTGCCTTGTCCTCGGATGAAGAGGACGAGGCTGAGGAAAAGAACGGAAAAGAAGACCTAGAAGAAGGGGATCCATCGGGAGATAAGGCCGCATCCACTCAAACAGGTAAAAAAGAAACATTTAAATCTAACCTCAAACTAAGTCTGATTTGAAACAACGACTGGTTTTAGAATGAAACCACTGCAGATTCAGGGCTTTAGTTCATCCTACATAAAAGGGACGGATTACTTCTAGTAGAGATAACGTGCCAAAATCGTAATGGAAACATGCCATTGACACCCCATTTATTCAGCAGTCATAACTTCGTGCAATAAGTTCGTGCCAGTAACCTGCCTTAAGTTTGAACAGAAGTTGATGCCCTCACCAGGGCAAGAAACGGGCTCCATGGTCAATCATGGATTTGCCGGGGGAATTTGAAACGGCAGGAACTTAGCTGAGCTTGGCTGAGCCCCCATTTAGCCAGGGCAGATGTTTTAGGCTGGTTAGGCAGCAACTTCAAAACAATCCATCCAGATCCATCCCAAGTTTCGGCAATCAACAACAACAGACCAAGCAAGGATGTCGTCAGTCTCTTCTGTTCAGCTCAGCTCAAGCTCAGCTCAAGCTCAGCTCAAGCTCAGCTCAAGCTCAGCTCAAGCTCAGCTCCTGGACCAGAGCTAGAGAACGAAGCCAGACAGACAGACAAACATACAGCTTGGAAGCATGGAAGCATGGAAACATGGGGAAGTGCACCAAACTGCAGATCGGGGCAATCCATTCAGAACTTGAGTCAGTGTGGGACACGATTTCTGAGATTGACGAGTTAACTGAGTCTTCTTCCGAGACAGCGATTCCGTCGGGTGATTGCGTAGAACGGAGTAGACGTCAATGAGCTTCATCATGAATGTCTTAATGCGGGCTATGTACGGCAACTTAAAAAGTCAGCCCGCTCAACCCCGCACATTACCCCAAACAGCCGCTCTGAAGGAGCACGAAGGTGGGTGCCGCCACCACCAAAGCTCTCGACCATGTTCAATTTTCCTAGACTAAACCTCGCATCATGTTTATGTCTGATCGCGGTCAATTTTTTCAAGATTGGAGAAATTCCTGGCCTAACAAAAATTCGGGTTGTGAACAGACGTGGCACGTTTAGCGAAATTAGGCCCCACTTCAATTCATGGCCATGCCTTTTTTTTTTAACAGATTCGGGCGGAGCGGTGGCCGTTCAGGGCGTGACCGACGAGGAAATTGGGTTGACAGCGGGTGGTGTCTCTCCTATGCAAGGCAATTGGGTTAGCCTGCCATGTCGATCCATTCGGATGGGCTCGTACAAGGCTGCGCCCAAGGAGAAGGCCTTTTTCAGCGCCAAAGGCTTTCAAATCCGAGTGCCCGGCTTCACCACCAACGAGATGGTCAAGCTCAACTTTCGAATCGAGGAGGTAATCCAAGTCATGGTTCACTTTGGCAAGAACATGCCCGCCATGTTCTTCTTCGTTATGCCGGCAGCCTGTGAGCGGACCCGCAAAATATTGGGCATGTGCGATCCCACGGGATTTTGGTTGGACAGTCAATCCAAGGGTAAGTCTGCTATATATCATTCATTGGCCATGGATCAAATTAATCATGCTCGATGGCCTTTTGTCTCTGGTATGTCTCAGACGAAACGATGAAGCGAATCACCATCCTCCCGGAACGTCTTCGTGATGAGGACAAAACCTTGCTCACCAATCACTTCAAGGAGAAACTCCACGAACTCGATTCCAAAGCCACTAACGAGTTGCTGGTCAAGTGCTCGCCTCGAGATATCAACATGATCAAGGCCAAGATGGCCGCCAATCGCGCTCTTATGGGCAACGCTGTGGCTGGCTCACCCGCTTCCGGCGGCCCAGACGCCCGAAGGGCCAATGCCATGGGCGGAGGTGAGCCGGAGGCGATCATGAAGTATTGCCAGTTTCCTCTGACGGGAGCGAATTCGGTGTCGGTTGGCACGGAAGACTACATTTGTCTCGAAGAGGACAACTTCCTCAATGACGTGATCATTGACTTCTTCTTCCGGTGGCTCCAGTTTCAAAAATTGGAGCCGGCGGATCGAGAGCGAACTCATATGTTCTCCACGTTCTTCTACAAGCGGTTGACCACTCGTCCCAAGAAGATGAAGAACCGAATTCACCCAGTGGAGGATAACCCGAATCTAAGTGCCGCTGACAAACGTTACGAAAGAGTCAAACGGTGGACCAAGAAAGTGGACATCTTCAACAAGGACTTTGTCTTTGTACCCATCAACGAACAGTAAGTGCCTCACTCTGTGTGATTTATCTTGTGATTAACTTCCAAACAATCACTTTCGATTTCAGATCGCATTGGTTTTTGGCCGTCATCTGTTTCCCGGGTTTGATCGGTTGTCGTACCATGGAGGATGACTCACCGATCGACATGCCTGAGAGTCAAAAACTCGTCACCAACGCCAGCAAGCCCAAAGTACAAAGGAAAGACGAAAAGAAGATTCTTCAGATTGGCTCGACTTCCATCATTCCATTGAAAGGATCCACGGGCGAAAAATTTGTCCTCAACGCCGAAGACGATGCCTCCGATCGGGATGAAGCTGAGGCCTCGGATGACGATATGATGGACGAAGAAGATGAAGTATTTAACCGCATGGGCAAGTTGAATAGTGTTCCTCCGAATTCCCGGCCCATTCTCCAACCCAAAGACCCAAAGGAACCGCCAATTGCCGCTCCCCAAGTCGAAGCTGAAGCAGCACAAGAAAATAAAGAACCGGAAACAAAGTCATCGGAAGACGACAAGACCAAATCTGGAGAGTCCGAACTTGATACGGACGATGATTTGAAGGATGGCGCCCTGAAACTAGAGGAAAGTGACGCCGAGAGCGAAATCCCCGCCTCCGAAAAGTCGCCCGAAGGAAAGGAACCCGAAAGTACGCAAGTCAAACCCGTGACCGAGGAGTCAAATCCACCCAAGGTTGAAGAGAAAAAGTCAGTTAGCGAGAAGACGGATCCCAAAGAGGAAAAAAACGAACTCTGTGATAGTGATAAAAAGACCGTCCCGAACGCGGAACGACCGTCTATAAAACAGTAAGCACAATGTCGGCTCAAGAAGGAAAACCTTGACATCCATTTTGTTTTGTGACTAATGACCATGTTCATAATATTCCAGGCCTTGCATCCTCATCTTTGACTCTTTGAACACGGGCAGCCGTGCTCGAGTGGCGGCCACCTTGCGGGACTATCTCACTTGCGAATACAAGGACAAGAAAGGGGAACCTCGACTGTTCACGCGAGAAAATATGAAAGGCAACTGCCCGAAAGTGCCCCAACAACCGAACTTCTCCGATTGCGGCATCTTTGTCCTTCAATATGCTCAAAGCTTCTTCGAAGTAAGAGAACCACATCATGTGTGTTTTTTCACTAGTTGGTACTCGTATCTAAAAAAAAATTTCCCGTTTACTCCAGAATCCCATCACTGATTTTTCGCTGCCCATCACGTCTTTGCGCAATTGGTTTTCTACGGATATTGTTCGAGCCAAGCGGGGTGAAATTGGCGAAATCATTCGTAGCCTGGCCAAGGGACAGAACCCCAAGAAGACTATTCGCTTCCCGGAGATCTCATTCAACCCTGGTGGTTATTCCGACGACGAGGGCGAGAACATGTCAGATGACGATGAAAAGGCCAGGAAGAAGTTACCCACCACCACACTCATCGGGCAAGGCAAGGGCAAATTGGTGACCGTGTCCTCGGCAGGCAACCTGATACGCCTGCCCATCATGAAAAAGGAGATGAAACCCATCTTGTCCCCTAAAGTCACCTCCTCCGGTTCGGGGATGTTGATAACAAAGAAAGCCGGGAACGTCACCCTCACGCGACTAGAAAATGGAACCGCCGTCAAGGTGTCTACTAGCCTGACCTCCAGCATCACCAGCAACAAAGACTTGTCGGCAATAGACACCAAAGTTCTGTCCAACAATATGAGATCGATTCCCAAAGACATGAGTGACGCGCCCGAGCTCAAAAAGGCCAAGCTCGATGCCCCGGTGGCGAATACGCCAGCGGAGAGCGATGTGCCTAGTGATAATGGCTCGAGGGCTGATATAGCCACTCTCAATGGCGTTCAGGCAGAGGCTATGAAGCCCGATTCAGGTTCCACGGGGCCGTCAGTGTCAGATCCGCCGAGCCAGGAACATGAGGATCCCATGGACACTTCGGAAGAAGTTCCGAATCAAGTGTCCACCACGGTGGAAGTGGCTCCTTCCAACCAAGTCGTGGATTGAGCCGGTCTCTTGTCATATGGAGCCTTGACATGTCATGAATTATTTCGTCTCATGCTCCTATTCCAATTGTGGTATTGTCGACTCACAAAGGGGGCAGAGGATTAACATTAACATATCTCTAATCTCCACAGTTGTCCGCCGACTGAGACGTGTTGAGAATTGTGCATTTTTTGGAATTCGGTTCCCTCATAACAGAATTGCCTTTGCTATTCATTTACATCCATTGCTATAATATAGATGAGCCGCCTTCGAACCCTCCATTGATCTTTTGTTTTGAACTCGGAAAGAATGCTCTTATTTAACCACGTTTTCTAATTAAAAAAACAAAATAATTGGTCAGTCCTTCCTTCGATCAAATCAAGAGTTCTTACGCAGACCAAAAATCAAATGATGTAGTACGACCTCACGAGCGATCACCTAAAGCTAGCAGACTCAATCCCTCAGTGGTAATCGGTACGGTGTATGCGGCCCACGGCAGTCTCATCAGTTGGCAAGGAAAACAGATGACAAAGCGGGCGATGCCAAACTATCTACAGCGAGGCATGGTTATGCTCTGTCCAACTCGACATTTGGGCCTTTAGACTGTTGGAATGCGTAAGTAATAAATCAACCATAAGTCAGACGTGACGTGACATTCAATCGCAGTTTGTATTGAATACCACGGCAGGCATATCATATATAAGCAACAAACCCGCCCCTGGGCTCTAATCGGCCTTCTTGACGGGCTTGGCGCCCTTTCGCGGAGGCAAAGGCTTCTGCGCGCGAATCAGGGCCGAGGCGCGTCGAAGGGCGGCCTTGCTCAAATCCTTGCGGTATCGCTGCTTGTTGAGCGTGTTCCGGATGGTGGTCAGAACCACGCGGGCGCCCTTCTTCAAGTCCGAGCGATTGTAGCGTTGACCGGGTCGGTAACTGCGGCTAGACTTCTTCAATGTCAACGTCACGCCCTTCTTGTCGGCGGTGGGCGCAACGGCCACGGCCTTCTTGTGCAAGAAGCCGTTGTATCGGAACGAGTTCTTGTTGGTCAGATTGAAGGGGTCGACCGAGAAGGGCTTGGGGCAGTTCCGCTTCTTGAGCAGATAAGCCGAGTTGTTGCGGGTCACGGCCCAAGCGATTTCAGACGACATGATGAAAACGTCCAAGATCTGAAACCAAAATCCGCCTGGTCAGTCATCCATCGCCCCCAATCACTAGCTCAGGCTCTAGCCCATAGGCACTAGCTTCGGTCTCACTCGGTGCCAGGGCCTAATTCCAGCCGTAAGGACCACCCTCGAGCCGTGATTCGGCCTTACCTACACAATAAGCGTCCAATCCTCGTGGCGTCCCGACGAAAAAGACAGATCCACAGCATCAGCTGAAAGTTTGCGTCAGCTGTGGATGGGCAGGTTCAGCCCCGGCATAGCTGTGGCTGATTTGAAAGCGGCCGAGATAGGCGAACAGCAAGAGCGGAAAGGGAAGTGTGTTTGGGGAAATCTCGCAACCTCGTGTTGTGGTTGGGTTTGGCATTGGCATCGGTGAATTTTCAGCTGTCAAGTTCGACCCAGACTTGTGAAATTGAGGACCTTGAAGGACTCGAGGATTGTTTGTTGGTGTCCCAGTGAGTGTGGGAAATCAATCGAGCCATGTCTTTGACCAGTTTGGACGTGATGAAGGACGAGGTGAAGGGCATGCTGCAGGGGATTGAGCGGTACAATCCCAATAATACCCAGCCGCTGGAGCAGTACGTGGAGATGCAGGTCCGGGAGCAAGCCTATGATTTGGAGGCTAATCTGGCCTTACTCAAGCTCTACCAATTCAACCCGTCGTATTTCTCGCTGCCCGTGGCCACCCAGATCTTGCTGAAGGCCTTGGCCAATTTGCCGCATTCCGATTTTGTGCTCTGTAAATGTCTTCTGTCCCACGTAAGTTCAAGTGAACGTAGGTAGGTAGGTAGGTAGGTAGGTAGGTAGGGCGGCTCCTGGGTTGGCCGCATCCCAGGTTGGCTTCTCTGACCCGTGGATGACCTTCGCCTGTTTTGTCATCGAGAAACCAAGGCTTCTGTTTAAGTACCCGAGCTTTCCGTTCATCATGGATTGCTGATGTATCTGGCTAAAGGGATGAACTTTAGAATGATCCAAGGATGGAAAGGATGTTTGTTTGAATGCTGTGCACTTTTCCTCCCCGAACTTGGATCAAACTTGGGTTAACCTCTTCCCATGCCTCTATTTAACAATCACGAGTGGTTTTTTTTTCTCTTCTACCAGGACAATCTGGAGCAAGAGCCCATTCAGAAACTGCAGCTCTTGGCCAACTTGTTGGAAGGTTGTCAGTTTGCCCAATTCTGGCAGCGGGCGCACGCCATGAATGACTTGGTGCGCACCGTGCCCGGCTTTGAGGATGCCATCCGCAAGTTCGTGTGTCACGTCATCAGTATCACCTACCAACGCATTCCCGACGATACCTTGTGCGAACTGCTGGGTTTGGTGGACGAGAACTTGGTCAATCAATGGATCGCGCGCAACGGCTGGAAATCCGACGAGTCCGGATTTGTGGTCATCTCCAACCAAGACGAGCAGATCAAGACCAAGAAGATCACGGAGAAAATTGACATTGAAAGTGTGGCTGGAATCATGGCCTCTAGTTTCTGAGTTGACTGGGCCTACTCTACCAGGTTAAGTGTGAATGAGACAATAAATGCATCATCGTAGGCATAAAATATGTATTGGGGTTGTGGTTCGGGATAATGATGGAAAAGAATGGGCCCCGCCAGCCCATCGCCATTAGGGCATGGGCCGAGCTCACTCGGTTTCCATGGTTTCAGCCTCGCCCGCTGCGGGAGCGTCATCGGAGGGCGCGGCGGGTTCGTCGTCTTGCGGTTGTGCCGCTCCACCCCGGCGTTCCTCACCCTCGATACTCGACAAGTACGGCTCGACGGCGGCGTTCTCGTGCACCACAAAATCCAAATTTTGACCGACAATAGCGATCGACACGTTCTAGAACAACAACGACAAATACGAAATTCTGAAGCGGGCACAACTCGGGAAGTCATGGGCGATAGTTTCAAGAAAATTCCTGACAAGAAGAAGGTGTAATCACGTATCTTTAAATACGAGGAAATGACACTGAATCTGACCGGATGAAAGCATACGTCCCAACAGAAGCGTTCGTAAATCAGGAGATCGGCAAGCTTGTTAAAGAAATGTGTTCCACATTTTTATCGAGTGTGCTGGCTACAAAAGAACATCTCAGTTCGGTTACTTTTTTTTGAACGTATTTCTTGTCCGGATCCTTCTATTTGATTAATCTGGCTAACAGGGGCGGATGGCGTCATTCGCAAACGAGAAATGGGTTCACTGGAAAACTCCTCTCTTGTCTCTCCAAGAGGCAGGCTTGTGAGGGGGTTAGACAAAGATATCAATATTTTTAGACACTTCATTCACGGTACGTCAATGCGACTCCAGGCCCCTTAGCCGTAAGCACTCACCTCCTTGGTCAAATCCACCTCGTTGGGCAGGGTATCGCGTAGAGCTCGCAGGCCATGCTTGACCAACTCTTCGAGATCGCAGGTCTTGAATTCGTTCAGATGCTTTTCCAAGTAAGTTCGGGCACTTTGGGAGCGGGCTCCAATGGCCATGGCTTGGCAGGGATAGAAATTGGCCGAGGGGCAGATTTGAATGATACACGGCCCTTGCTCGTCGTATCCGGCCATGAGCATGCCCACGCCGTACGGACGCTTGTTGTAGCCCTGAATGCAGAGTTGCATCTTGTTGCCCAACTCCGTGGACATCTTGGCCAAACGCAATGGCGCATTGTGGAAATACCTAGAATTTAACGCAAGATTGGTCACCGAGTAATCCTGGAAATCCCAAGACGGGACTTTCGAAGCCAATTTTTGAGAAGCGTCAATATTGAGCAAAAGCTATAGAATCAGATATCTAGATTGATCTAATTTCAGCCCTCGTGAAAAAAACTCTTTATCAAAACACTAGATCAGAGGTCTGTTTTTTAAAAAGCTCCTACCTCGGAGTTAGGGGCTTGGGTTTGAACCAGTATGAAAATCCACTCGCCAAAGTGGTGAGCGGATTCTCATTCTATGTAACGTCCAAGCCTTGACTCCGAGGTGCGAGCGTTTAAAAAAAAACTAGCCTTGGGACAAACAATTTTGTAACCTGGACACTTCTTCTCCAACTTGTATTTGTGAACTAATCAAACGCTTTTTTTGGTTTTAATTTCGAAATGATCTTTCAAAACTCTGGGGTTAGTTAGTATCCCTGGTAACGCAATGAACCAAGCATTCACCTTTGGCGTTCAAAGCGGGCTCAAAGAATTGAATAAGCCTTGTAAGTGATCTTGGATGGCATAGCAAATCTGAAGGAGAAATTCATCAACCCATGGGGCAAACATGGTACATATATCTACAGAACCGCCCCACCCCATTGGAATCCAAAGTATCGGCATTATATATCACTGGAGCTATCACAAAAGAACCTAGTTGTGAAGGTACTTCGATCTGGAATTTGATCGCTGTGTGTCTTCTAAGCATTACACTTACACGTCTGATTCACTACTTATCCTATCCTTGAAGCTAAAAAGAGGGGCTCGGGCCGAATATCGTGGAAAAAAAACATAATCATGGTTATGGCCAGAGCATCCCAGACGATGGTTGGGACCTATCCAGTGGACTTCGGCCCATCAATGGGCGGTTTAGCCGGAGGAATCGTTCACGAGCAACTTGCCGGTCCTAGACACACACTGGCCTCAGGCCCCATATTGATTGGTGGTCGGTCATGGGCCAGGCCACTGGCCAGGCCACTGGCCAGGCCACTGGCCGTGATGATCACCCACCTGGCGTGCAGACATTGGGTTCGCATCCAACGGCCCAACGTCTTGGCGTCGGCCGTTAATCCGGCGAACGACACGCCCACATGATCGTCAATGGTCAAAATCTTCTTCTGATGAGCGGCCAGCTCAGACGGGCGTCGTTTGAAGGCCACCAACACGGCGTGATGGGCGTTCTTGAGCCCGACCGTAGCCGAGCCTTGCTTGACGGCCTCCATGGCATATTCCACTTGGTGGAGACGACCCTGGGGCGACCAAGTCGTCACGTCGCTATCGTATTGATTCCGAAACTAAAAGCCGAAACCAGAATCACAAACACCAAAATCTGGGACAAGCCTCACTGTGAACCAACCATAATGAATGATGTGGGCGAAGGAGCTACCAAAGATCGGTCCGAACAAAAGGTTCCAAGGATGAATCGGAGGAATCGGCAGAATCCGTGGATGGAGTTTGAAGTTTCCAAATCGGCAAGTCACTCACTTCTCAATCAATAGCTGCATTCAAGCAGTTCACTTCCACCGACAGTGAGGCCAAATCAAGATGAGATTTCCTGACCAAGTACGCCAAGATGTTATAATTTTTGAGCGTGGTACGAGTCAGATTCATAACAAAAAGGCTAAGCATTGACCTTCGAGACCCTGGCCTAAGGACTTAGCATCGTGTAGTCAGTACATACGCTGCAGTGCGTCCCAAGACATGAGTGTTGGTGATGGAGAAGAGGTATATTTGGCAGCCCTGAAGCCGGAGATTGGTGGGGGAAGGTGACGAATTAGGACAAAAAAAAGCCCAAAATGGAAGTACTTTGATCGATCTTTATCGACAACCAACATGGAATGCCGGCGAGGTCGCTCAGGCATTTGGATTAACCAATCGTTACCTTTCCTGGGTATGTTCTTATGACTTTTCCACAAATACTCAAGTAGGATGTTGATATTCTACTTGAAATATATTCCCACAACCTAAGACGCCACCGATGTTGCGAAATAGATGAGTAGATATTTCAAGAAAATGGGATTGAAATATGCCGGAACGAGACTACGGTCAGTTTGAGAAACGGGCGTATTTCTCAAATATGTGACATGTGGCTGGCAGCTACCCTGAACCCCAACCATTGTCGGTAATAAGGCTTCCCAGGTTATCAGCCTTGAGGCCAAATTTGGCATTAATCTTTTCCTCGGTTAACACCTGACCTCCTCTCATCTGATTGTAAAGTATCCTTCTTGCTAAATGAAAGACTTGAACATACGCGATGAGTGACACCATTCCGCTTAAGTTCGTGATTGGTCATGGTCAGATCCAGCAACCAGCTTGAAAGTGTACCCCATAGTTTTGGTTAGAGCAATAGAGATAGAGAACCACCACTCGCCAAACAAGTTGAGATTTTGAATCCATTTTGGGGGCCCATCGCATCACGTCACTTTAACTATTGGGTCATGTTTCAAATTGCTTTTCAGCGCCTTGAATAACGCCCTCTGGCTGGTCTATGTGTTGGACCAATAAAGAGTTTGAGTGCCTGGTCATGAACTTTGGCATCTAAACCTTTGTTTTGTGCTTAAACGCCTATTTAAAAAAATATAGTGTACTGTCTCAAGATACGCCAACGTGGACATGAATTGGACAAATTTCAAAATATATCAGTAATTCATGTTTCTATGGACTTTTGGACTATGGACCAGATTGACAATATGAGCCAGAATTTCTCGCACTGTCCTTGATCACCATTATTAAATGTTAATTTTAAAGTTTGCTTCACACTGAATCTTTGATGTGTTACTTTTGTTTAGATTCAGCATCAAGTTCCAAGAAGCTGCTTCATTCTTAGCTTCATTCTTAAACAATAGTTGTTTCGCGAATAATTCCTGGAGAAAGCCTGACATTTCGGCACGTATTCGCTGATTTCTTTTAGGGCACTCTATTCGCCCCCTTAAAGAGGACCAATGTTTTTACTCGGCCAATGGCATGACTCTGTGACTTTTTCGGCCTCCCTGTGGGTCCTTTTTCGGCATGCTGCACATGCTGCAGCTGTTGACTGGAAAATGTGAGTGTGACTCAGCCGGCGATCGGCCAGCCCATCCCCAAGAGCGAGCCAGCAGAGCATGCCCGCTGCAGAGGGCTGCTCCAGAGGGCGGCTAGCTGTTTGGAATGCATGCACATGGCACATCTGGAGTTGGTGGTGGGGAGTTGAGACTTGAGCCTGGAGTCGGATTGTTCTGGAAGCCTTGATCGATTTGGCGTGTGTCTTGTGGAGTACTACTGATTGTATCTTAGTGGCCATCTCGCACGGCTTCTGCTCTATCAGGGACGACTTTGTGCTTAGGACTTGACCTAGCCTTTCGATTTGAACCTCCATCATGTCGACCATGGCCTCGACTTTGAGTTTGGCGGGCGAGCGTCGGACGGGCAGCGATGTGCGGACCCAGAACGTGTTGGCCGCCTCCACCATCTCCAACATCGTGAAATCCAGTTTGGGCCCGGTGGGCTTGGACAAGATGCTGGTGGACGACATCGGGGACGTGACCATCACCAACGACGGCGCCACCATCCTCCAGCTGCTCGAGGTCGAGCATCCAGCCGCCAAGGTGAGTCTAGGGGGGGTCTGTTTATCCCCCAACCGGCCAGCCCACCCCACCCGTCTTGGTTTGGTTGGTTGGTTGGTTTCTCGGTTTCTGCCCAACCACCCACAGGGTCCACAGGGCCAATTGCCCAAAAAAGTTTCCACTCATGAATTGGGTGGCAATCTTAGCTTTTTCATATTTGTAAAAAAAAAAATATCCAAATATTTAAGTCTACCGAGTTGACCATGGGCGTATGATGTCGGAAAATCCGGAGTGTGGCCTAACATGGGATGAATTTGTTAAGTAAAGCGTTGACAAAGTGTGTTCTAAAATTTTATTTAAAATATTTTGAATGATTTGGTAAATGGTATTTCCATGGACACCAAAGGTTTTTGACCACCAGAGCACGGACAAGGGGCTATAACCGAGTTCGGGCCGAGTGAATTTCCTAAATGGCTGCTCCCAGGGGCGTGCCGATCCTAACATCGTGTCCCCTTTTGATCAGGTCTTGGTCGAATTGGCTCAGTTGCAAGACGAAGAGGTGGGTGATGGCACCACCTCGGTGGTGATTGTGGCCGCCGAGTTGCTCAAGAACGCCGATGAACTCGTCAAGCAAAAGATCCATCCCACGTCCATTATCGCCGGATTTCGACTGGCTTGTAAAGAAGCCGTGAAGTACATTCAGGTAAAATAAAGTCACGCCCAGCCCATCAATATTGAAGCCACCCCTTCAAGCCTTGGTTGACTTTCTCCTCATAGGAGCATCTCTCCTACTCAGTCGAGTCGCTGGGCGCCGATTGCTTGATCAATGCCGCCAAGACGTCCATGAATTCCAAGCTGATTGGCGCGGACTCTGACTTCTTCGCCAAGATGGTCGTGGATGCAGCCAACGCCATCAAGACCTCGGACGGCAAAGGCGGCCACTTGTACCCCATCAAGGCCGTCAATGTGCTCAAAGCCCATGGCAAGAGCGCCCGCGAGTCCATGCTCATTGAGGGTTATGCCCTGAACTGCACCATTGCCGCGCAACAAATGCCCCGCATTGTCAAGAACGCCAAGATCGCCTGTCTGGATTTCTCGCTCCAGAAGGCCAAGATGAAGATGGGTGTCCAAGTTCTGGTCACGGATCCCACAAAGTTGGAAGCCATCCGCGATCGCGAGTATGACATCACCAAGGAACGTATCCAAAAGATCCTGGACGCCGGAGCCAACGTCATTTTGACCACGGGGGGCATCGATGATCTCTGTCTGAAGTATTTCGTGGAGGCCAAGGCCATGGCCGTGCGACGGTGCAAGAAGGTGGACTTGAAGCGGATCGCCAAGGCCTCGGGCGCCACTTTCGTGACCAGCTTGGCCAATTTGGAAGGCGAAGAGTCTTTCGAGGCCTCCATGTTGGGCGAGGCCGCTTCGGTGGCTCAAGAACGCATCTGCGACGATGAACTGATCATCGTTCGGGGCACCAAAGCTCGCACAGCCTCGTCCATCATTCTGCGAGGACCCAACGATTTCTACTGCGACGAGATGGAGCGATCCATTCATGACTCACTTTGCGTTGTGAAGCGGGTCATGGAGAGCAAGAACGTGGTGGTGGGCGGAGGAGCCGTGGAAGCTGCCCTCTCGATCTACTTGGAGAATTTTGCTACCACTTTGTCGTCCAGGTAAGGCGAGCGAGCATCCAGGCCCCGGATGGATGGAATTGGGCTACTACGTCTTTACAAAATGATTCGTTCATTCCGTTTTCAGAGAGCAATTGGCCATTGCCGAGTTCGCCAAGTCATTGCTGGTGATCCCCAAGACCTTGGCTATCAATGCGGCTCAAGACGCGTCCGAGTTAGTGGCCAAGCTGCGAGCTTACCACAATTCTAGCCAGACCAAGGCCGAGCATGTCGACCTCAAGAACTGCGGACTCGATCTCTATGAAGGTAAAAATAACCAGAATATAAAGTGGGTCTTCCAGATACTAACTTGATATCTTCATTGTCCTCAATGAATGCAGGTGCCGTCAAAGACAATAAAAAGATGGGTGTGTTCGAACCTGCCATTTCCAAGGTGAAGAGCTTGAAATTCGCTACGGAGGCAGCCATAACCATTTTGAGGATTGACGACCTCATCAAACTGGAGCCCGAGCAAGGCGAAGAGAAATCCTACCAACAAGCCTACCAATCCGGTCAATTGGATGGTTGATCTGGGCCCGTATCCTCCCAAAGATCTGCCCCTCGTCCCTCCGTTTCTAATATCGTCATGCACGACCCTGGTTGGATGTTTCTCTTCAATTAATGAATCATTTTTGCTATGTCTCTCTGCTACAAAACAACTTCACGACTTTTCTGAAGATAAATACTCGCTAACACCAGAAAGGTCGTTCAATGATTTTTTTTTCTGCTTAGGCCCGAGTGGATGCTTTACTTGAACTTGAAGAGAGAGAGAGGCAAGCCCCTTAGCTCGTCATGCACTATGCGCTTGTTTTCCTTCAAAATCGTTTGATAACAATCGTAATAGCCGATAATGTTGGGGAGAGCAAATTTTGGCTAGTTTTACAATCGCATTAACGTTAGAAAATGCATGGTTACCTTTATAGGTGAAGTATTATTGAAGTAATGGGTTTCAGATATGCGTTTGACGCCCCACTACATATTTTCCTAATTTTGTGACTGGCTTAGAAGGTAACAACGAAATGTGTATTAGAATGTGAAATTGATACCGTTACTCCTACTGATGTGAAGCCAACCCCGACAGGGTAAGTAGGCCGATGCTTAACTTGCCCAAGTAGGAGCTTGCCCCAACTTGGGTTTGTACACAAACATTTGAGGGGAAAATGGCGTGGCCAGGGCAAATTAAACCAGCTTAAACAAGAAAAGCTATAATGTGCACCAACAGTAACGCAGCAACGTGGCTTTGGTTCAATGGCTAGTTTGTTTCTGGCAATCTGACTTCAGCTATTCGGACATTTAGGCAAGCGCTGGTACCAGCAAACAAACTTGCCTGCCAATGACAGTGATGGAAAATTGGCGTTTCAAACTGGTTTTAACGAAGCTGACCTTTCCTCATATAGCAACGTGAAAGAAGGGTCAGCATCTCAAAAACGTGTTTGAAGCCTCAAACTTGCATAACTGACTTTGGTACCAGCAAACAAACGAACCTGCCACAGCCTGCCTAAACGTCCCCATGAACAGAAAATCCCCATCTTGCGGTTTTCCTGAACTAAACATCTTGGCCCCCTACTTTAGCAGTGGATTTCTGCTTGGGTTAAGCTTGTCCAAGTTCATGTACTTGGCCAAGCTTTGCTGGTTAACAAGTAGAACTTGGGTGTTTGTGACAACTAGTGTTCTCAAACTTACGCAAATAACATTTATTTGCATCCTGAGCCCTTAAATGCATCTTTTTGCACACTAAACTTTTATTTGCATCATTCACATCTTTGGTACGTATTCACATTTTTATGCATTTTAGGCTTCTTTGACTGATTTTTTTATTTGCATTTTCAAAATGTGGTGATAGGTCGCATTTTTAATGTGATTTTGTTCAGGCAAATGATTTAAATATTTTATTTTTTGGATTTGAATTGTTGATTATCAACGGAAAAAATGAATTGGAAAAGAATAAAAAACAACAACTAAGAGTAAAGATTTAGACTAGTTGTTTGTATGATATTTTGATCCAAAAGTTCATCTCTTGTAGCCAATGTCATTGGCAAAAGTCTTGTTGCAAGTGCACACACAGCTATTGGAATATTCAAATCAGATATTATCTTTATCATTCGATGAAAACTTGTGTGCATCATACTTCATTTGCTAATTATAATAGGCAGGAGCTGCAGTTAAGATTTTTATCATTGAAGCTTAAAAAGCATATTTGTCCTTCATTTTGAATGCATTTCACTCTGTTTGAAAGTTCAAGTCCAGATAGTATGTTTCCCTTCAAAGGAACAAAATCTTGTCACTTGGTCTTCAGACACAGTAGATCAGCTCAAAATTGTATGTTTAACAGCTTCCAGTCCATTAATAGCTACATTTTCAATGCATGAAAAATTGTCACTTTTTGGTCATAATTTGAAACCAGTGTTGCCAGATGGCAGTTTAGCCGGCCAGATTTTGCTACTTCTGGCGTTTTTAAATTCTGTCTGGTGGGGAGATTTTTCTTTTAGCAGGGAAGATGAATCTGACCGTTTTCTGGCGTTTTTGAACTTTTTGCGGTGGGGAAATTTTCATCATTGAGGGATAGACTGATTTAGGTGGGTTGCTGGCATTTTGACTTACTTAAGGCGTTTTTGACTCAAATATCAAGGAAATTGGCATATTTTTCCTCAGCTTTGAGGAGGCATTTGCACCTTTGCAATTTTCACTCATTGCAATTTCAGTTTTATAATTGCGAGCAATAGGATAGGATCAGAGCATTGGTGTGTTTGTTTTTTGTACCCATTTGCGCCCAAGCGCCATCTTTTGGATGTGTAGGAATATGTCAAATGTAAAAATGACATAGCTTTTTCCTCCAACAATTGAACTTCTGTGTCAAAGCAAGCTTAAAGTTTTACCTTTTTAATTAATTCTAGCACTATCCTCTGATTTTTTTGTACAACACCTCCGCTTACTTCAACACTATTGTAATTGACTCATGCCACAGCCCAAACCTTGACACATCCCTATATAAATCAAAAGGGGGCGCTCAAGAGCAAAGAGGGAAACAACGACCCCCATGAGCATGTCCTAATGATTAATGTAATGAACACATTTGGGCGCAAATTGACGCGTTTGAATTGTGAATCATTGTCACAGCGTAAGTTTGGCCACATCATTTTCCCCTCAAGTGTTTGTGTACAAACCCAAGTTGGGGCAAGTTCCTACTTGAGGAAGTTCAGCACCGGACTACTTGCCCTGTCGGTGCTTGCTTCACATCAGTTCCACAAAGTGTATCATTCAGTATCATTATTCATTATGGCCGTTGCACGTCTTCCGTTTTTGGTCAGCTGATATTTTGGTCCTTTGAGAAGAGAATAAAACCTAACCTAACCAAACCTGACCTAACCTAATCTTTCGGGTGCAAGGGCTTGGGGGCGCCTAGGCCACGGCGCAAGCCTGCGTCAGCTCGATGGCAAGGGCCTCAAAAACAGTGGCAGATTAGAGCTTAATTCTGCCATGATGAAAAAAATAAAGATTTCAGGCATCGAGATTGGAACTCACGACAGACAAAATCAACACCGAGCTACCGGCACTATGGGTTCTGGCCCGCTGAGGATTGGTTCTGTAACATCAGGCAACGTTTTTATTTAAAGCAGCTACATGTCGAGAGAGTGGCAGCTGACCATAGATGGAAGATATGTAACGACCATAATTATTCATTACCGCCAACTGTCTGCTTGACTGACTGAGTGACTGACTGACTGAATGGGGCTGCGTCATCAACGTCCACGACCAACCCCTACAGAGAACGATCCGTGAGATACCCGTCGTAATCTAGGCACATCACCACCACCACCACTCGCAAGACTACTCAGGGTCTGCTGGCCTGGCCTCATCCAGGATTGCTTGAGGGCCCCAGGATGGATCATGGATCATGGGTCATGGATCATGGATCCGGCCATCATCGATCCATCAGGCTTAGGCCCTTCTGCTTGGGTCCCAGTTGTCAGTCAGACTAACTAGACTCCGTTTATTGAAAAGAACCATTTGACCCTTTAACCCACCCCCTTTCCTTGGCTCAAGGTCAAAGCCAACGCTACCCTCCCCCGCGGCCCATAGGCCCCTGGTCCCAGCCACCATGAGCAGTGGCGGGGGCGATGGTCGAGCCCAACGGCGCGATATGCTCGAGACCATCGAGGAGCAAAAGGCCATCATCAGCAAGTACGAAAAGCCTCGAGCCCTTCGGGTTTTGAAGGGACATGAATGGGTTTGAACTTGGTTTTTCAGATTCGCACACTCACCAGTTCTTTGGCTACGTTGANTCCTTGGCTCAAGGTCAAAGCCAACGCTACCCTCCCCCGCGGCCCGTAGGCCCTTGGTCCCAGCCACCATGAGCAGTGGCGGTGGCGATGGTCGAGCCCAACGGCGCGATATGCTCGAGACCATCGAGGAGCAAAAGGCCATCATCAGCAAGTACGAAAACCGACTACGCGATGTGGTCCGGGCTTATAAAGGACTGGCCCAAGAAAAAGACGCCCTGGAGGCCAGTCTCAAGGCCATTCAGTCGCCTTCAGACAGCTTTCAGACCACGCTCGATCCATGTCATTCGGGCTCACGACCGGCTTCACCCGCCCCTTCGGCCGCCTCAGATCCGGATCCCGCACCCGCCCAGACATCCAACGCAGCCAGTTCTCCTGAGGCGGCGGCCTCCCATCAAGTGAGTAGCCTCGAGCCCTTCGGGTTTTGAAGGGACATGAATGGGTTTGAACTTGGTTTTTCAGATTCGCACACTCACCAGTTCTTTGGCTACGTTGACCCGGGAAAAGTCGCGCTTAGAGATCGCCTTTCAAGAGGATCGCAAAAAGCATCTGAGCGAGAAACGGGAACGCGAACGCCAACTGGAAGCTGTCCAGACCGAGATGACCCAAGTCAAAACCCAGGCCCAAAAAGAGGTCGAGGAGGTCAAATCCAAATTGATCGTGGAGCGTCATGGCCGCGAGAAAGATACGGCCCAACACGCCCTCATGATCCGTGAGCTGCAAAAGTTGCTGTCCGATGAGCGACGCACCAAGGAGCGACTCGAGAACGATCTCCACGAGACGCGCTCCAAGTTGTCAGCCGTCCCCAGTGCGAGTGGGGTCAATGCCAAATATGAGGCCCGCATTCGGGACCTAGAGGCCCAGTTGCAAGACCAAGGTCAACGTTTGACCCAAGTCCAAGAGCAAAACCGCGCGCTCTCGCCCGAGGTGCCCAAATTGAAAGATGAGATCGCCGCTCTCAAGTTGAATCATCGACGGGATCTCGAACGGGCCGAAGCTCGAGCTGAAGCGGCCGAGGATCGCACGGTGCAAGTGCGACAGTCCGGTGAGACTCGGGTCAACCATTTGGAAGCTCGGTTGCAGGAGCTCTCGGACACCATTGGCACCTACGATCGCTTGAGGCAGCACGATCAAGGTGAAATTGAGCGATGGAAAGAGAAAGTCTCGCAACTGGAAGCCTCGCATCGCGCCTCGTCCGTCTCGCCCAGTCACGCTTCCGAGGCCGATGAGTTTGACCACCTGGATTTGAACGACCTAATCCGCAAGTTCCAAAACCTGAAATCGGCGCTCATAGCAACGAACATGAAGTCCACGGAAAGCGTGGATTTGGACCATATCTTCATCGATCCCGCCAGTCAAAAGTCGTGGCAGAAGGAATATGCGGATTTGAAACGCGAGTTCGACCTTTATAAACGTCAGATCGGGTCACCTCGATCTCGAGCATCTTCGCTCTTGCCTGAAGTGGATCAAGAGGTCATTGTCACTCTCAAGACCAAGACCCAGGATCTCGAATCGCGAGTGACGTCGTTAAAGAAGCGGAACATGGAATTGGAGTGCGAGAATCGCGAGGCCAAAACTCGAGTGGAGACCCTAGAGAAATCGATTCAGGATCTGAACGAGTCCGCGCTTGAACGGGAATTGGCTAAAGAGCAGGAATTCAAAACCAAGTATCTGAACGTTGAATGTGAGCTCCAAAAGCAACGGGAACGTTGTCTCACGCTCATTGAGGAGAAGGAGGACGAGGTGAGCATGCTGAAGTCCAACATGGAACTGGTCTTTCAAAAGGCTTTCGCTGCCAACGCTAAAGACGGCGACGGCGAAAAAGCCGCAGCTGCCGTTTCCAATGTGATTCATAGCGCCCATGGGCCTTCCCTTTCGCGAAAGACCTCACGGATTGAAGCCAGTGATATCACGGACGACCTGCATTCGTCGATTCAAGGGGACGGCATGGTGTTGCACTACGTCCAAGAGATCTCACACAAGGACGTGGAATTGAGCCAATTGCGGAAGCAAGTGTTTGATCTGGAATCAACAATGCGAGAGCTTCAAATGAACGCCGTGGCCAAGGAAGAGCGATATTCAGAGGAGATCGAGTTCTTGAGTGAGGAAGTGGCTCGATTGAAGCGCATGACCAGTAAAGAAGGCGCCAATATGGAGTATTTGAAGAATGTGGTCCTGAACTACATGCTCAGTTCCGAGGCCAATTCCAGAGATCACATGCTGAAGGCCATTGGTGCCGTGCTCATATTCTCGCCCAAGGAGATGCGCCAGATTCGAGACTACAACGCGTCATGGTGGCCTCAAAAGGCTACACAGAAGAAGAAAGGTCACCGGTGAATGTGGTCGGTGAAATTGGATTGGTTTGGTTTGAGGATTGGAGACCCTAGCGTGTCTCGGTTTTCGGTATTTTTTTGTAGCTGCACATTGTGATACTTCTGATTTTATACATTTATGTTGAGAAATGACGAAATTATATTCACGTTTTTTTTACTGTATGTATGTACCTATGAAGCAAGCTCTTGGTCAGACTTGAAGAACAAAAAAAGATGAGCTGTTTGATTATAATCTGCGCCAGTTGTGCCTTCGAGTTGGCCGATCAATTGCGTCGGCAAACGATGTTCAATTGTACCCTGTTCGTGATCTTTGGGATTTTACTTCTGTTTGCAATTGCATTAATTGTTGTCGGGTTGTTCGGATTGTCTAGAAATTTCAGGGATCTCCTTGTTACGAAACCAAGTAGCCATTGATTACAAAAATGTTTCTTTTAATCCATGTGAGTCATGACAGTGTACTGTCCTCAGATTGCAATGACCTTCAAGCTTTGGCAGGATTCCTTCAAAGTGATCCAATGTCAAAACAGTGTATAAGAAATCTTATTTTTCCACTTCCACTAAAAAATCAAAGCGGTTAAGTGTCATCATCTCTATGGGATCAAATGGAGATGAACCGAATCCACTTTTGTTTCTCAGAAGCTAAAAGATCATCCCCAGTTTTGGAGCGAGAATACAATGGATATGGAATTGATCAAGTTATTCAATCAAACATTCGGTGGCATCTTTCTGGATATTGGCGCCGGTGGAGCCTCTCATCGGGGTAACACCCGACTCTTAGAAGAAAGAAGAATATCGAGGCTGGACCGGTCTTCCAGTTGAATAGGGTCTATCCAGGTCCAAAAGCTCATCGATCTCAATCAGAACGTCTCCATTCTCCAAGTTGGCGTAGCTCGAAGACGACATTCAGAAATGGCCAAGGTTGTTATTGCATAATCACGTTGATCTTCTTATTCAAACTAAAGCCTCTCTCTTGAATATTGCTACTCTCTAAGCTTGAATATGATCAAAAGCTAGAGCTCTGTGATTATTACGTGTATTCGAAGTCGCTCACGGGGCGAATGGGTTGCAATTTAGAAAAGCGGGTCTACCTACCCCCGAGTTCAAAATGCTCAACGTTCAAATCTCTGTGTGCCTTTATTCTCGATCGTTCAAGCCATGAATGCATCGGCGGTGATCCATTATTTGTCCCTTAACATTGCTACCGAAAGAGATTTGAAATAGGGAAAGCTTTTCCTTTGTCCTCGATGAATGTTAAGGTCATGAGTGTAACCGTGACTCACTTGCCGGATTTGGGCTCCTCTGCTTTTAGGCATTTCGAGGCCAAAGGGTTCAAGTTGGTGGGTCGAGATCAAGTCCTGGATATCAGTGTGAAGAATCAAAGACAATGTTGAGTCATCCTTGGATTATTTGGGATTACATATTAGATAAGTTTTCAATTCATGCATCCACTAACAATCCTGCCTGGAGTATTCAAAGTGCAAATGATAACGATTGGAATGCGTTTCAGTCAAAATATATCGCTATCTCTCTCTTGCTTTCTGCCCTGAGTCTTCATCGCTGTAATGTAAGTGATTAATGGCAAATTCGTGAAAGTCGGTTTGAGAGATAAAACTAGGTAGGGTGCGAATTGTGGTCGGCCATGGGGTGCAAAAGCTTCAAACCCGAGGTCTTCTACACGATTCCAATTTGCGGGCTTGTCTTTGGATTGGTGTGCGCCTCGTTAATCACCAACCATTGGGTGGAGGGTGTGGCCAAGTTTGAAGAGGGCGGCGAAGATGGTCGAGTCACATTCTACTACGGATTGTTTTCCGGCTACAAATCGAAGGTGGTCTCTTCTTTGACCCTGGGACACGCTTTGGGGGGTGGGTATTGGGATAAGGTTTGCACTGGAGACAAATCTGGTCTTGACTTTGGACTCTTGATGCTTTTAGTGGTGTGTCTCCATGGGCAATGCATGTTTTCATGCGCAGACTCGAAGAAGTTGGATATAGAGGACATCTTGGGCGACTGTCCTTACACGAATGTCGAAGGAGATCTTTTCTTTTGTGAAAATTCAGAGAAGAGTTCCAAGGGCGACAAAACGGACAAAGTGTGCGATGGCACCACTTACAATTCAACGGAAATTGGTCGAGGTAATTACTGAACTATAATAAGAAATATTTCGCCGCTTAAGACGAGGCCAGGCATTCCTACTCACTTTTGTTCACTGCAGATGAATCGGAGCGCATGTTTGGGGTGGGTTTATTCGCCACTGTGGGAATGTTTCTGATTCTGGGCCTGATCTTCACGCTTCTCTCGGGTCTCTTGGGGGTGTTCAACGCCTTTAGCAACCCTATCGAATGGTATACAGGGTTGTACGGCCTCGTTGTGCTTCACAGTATCTCAGGTTAGTAGTGTCTTGAATGATCACGCTCAACCATCTGGTTGGCAGCTTAATCAACTCTCACTCATATACCCGCTTAGCTTGCTTGTATTTTTTGGTCTCGGCACTCTATGGAGGGCTTTTTGACCAGCAATTGAAGAATAATGCTCCCATCAGTGATGTGATCAGATTCGGCGACAAAAATAATTGGAGCTCGAACAAAGGATCCTCGCTCGGTTACTCATACTGGTGAGGAAATGCTTCTTCTGGAACGTTGTGATCTTTAACTTAAAAGGGACGTGCTACTTTTCAGGTTGATTTTGTGCTCGTTTTTCTTGCACGTGGTGGCCTTGGCTTTAGTGGGATATTTCATCTATAAGAAGTACAAGCCCAAAAGACGGATAACCGAGGTCTCGGCCGAGCAGAAAAGGTCCGACCACACTAACATGCTTTTTTGATTAGTTGCACATTTACATAACATAAATTACAAATTAGGGACACTTAATTGACTAGTTTTCTTTATTACTTTTCTGCATGATTAATTGCAAACAATGATGATTGTGACAATCAGTTGGTGCTGTCTACAACCCTGTCCGAAAATCTGTCACTCATCCGATATTGAATCCCCTTTTTGGACACCATGTTCCTCATCAGTTTCGATTGCAGCCTTTGCTGGCTTTTCCAACCAAAACTTCATTTATAACTAGACACAATGGGGCCAGAGAGTAGGTCTCAATAGGTGGATGAAGCGCGAATCGGATGGGGCTCAGACGTACAAAATATGAAACTGCCAGAAAGAAAATGTCCCAAGAGTGCTCCACCCTGAACTTGGAAGCAGCTCTCGGGGAAGAATGGGGAGGGAAGAAAGAAAGTGCTAGAGCTCGTCTCGAAAATCGGGCGTTTCCGCTCGAATCCCGGCATTGCCCCCTTTGTTCATATTGAAGTGGTTGTCAATGATTTGAAAGAGTTCTTGCGGTTGGGGAATGCGTCCGGATTCGATCTTGGACCAAACCGGGAGATCGTCCAAAGCCACTTCAAAGGCCCCCGTGGAAATGAGCTGAGTTTCGAAAAAGTTACACAAAAAGAAGATCATGAGGCAGGCGTAGAGTTTGTTTTCCAACAGCCACGCGTACCAAGGCGGTGTGATCTGGCCGGTGAAGAGGAACGGGTTCAGGGATCCCACCACACACATGATCACGGCTACTTTGGCGAAAGTAATGAATTGGGCCAGTTGGGCCTTCCACACTGGAGGCGGGAAATTATCGCCCTCGATGGCGAGGTCGGGATATTTTTGATGCAGTATGCCGGCATACTGCTCAAAAACCTTCCGGTACCCTCAGGAATAGCTGAAAAAAATATCCAATCCATTTGAATGAGCTACTGGCCGACACGTTTACAACTTCTATTCATGAAGGTGCTCAAGATTGCTGCTGTATCAGTGCTATAGGTTGACAATCGTCCATCCACGAGGGTCTAGTCATTCAAATGAATCTTGGTTTCGACATTCTACCATCTCTACATATTGCGTTACACCTAGTACCTAGCATCACCCGACTTTTACTCCTATTCTTGGATGTGATTCCGAGAACTGGATGGCTCAACCATTGACGGCATCTAATAGACATTCCATCAAATACTCGGTCAATCGCAATCGGTGCCGCATAATCTCACCAGTATAAGAAACGAATGGTGGGGCCCAACGCCGCCGACGCAAATTTGGGCTTGGGCACCTCTTTTTGGGCATGAACGCCGTGGGACGGACCAGCCCCATCGCTGGATAAAGCTCCTCCTCCGCCGCCGCCGCCACCACCACTGCCTCCTCTCAGTCCCATACCCGACAGGTCCAATAGACACACACCCATCAAGACTAGGCCCATTATGGCCAAGGGCGAGAGCGAACGGGGCACGCCTCCGGCCGGACGAGCCTCGTCCGGATCGGCCATCATGCCCACCTGTGGCCTAATCCGCAAATACTCGATGGATTGATCAACCTTTGAATTAGCAAACACGATCGAATGGCAACCGCTGGCGGATCGATCCCAAATTGCGATGCCGTTGTACACGCTTCGAGAAATTGCGAAGGCAACTAACTACTACTGAATGACGAAGGACTCAGCTGATAATCGACAGCCAGCCCGATTTCAGCTCGCAAGATAACATGACCCCGTTTGAGAACACCTAGCTGACCTTTATACTGGGCAACCTAGTGAATTTGGATGAAAGAATACTAGCTTCAGACGTTCCGCTGTTCTCCTGAAGCCTGTGGCAGCCCTAATAAAGAATTTATTTGGTCTTTTCTCCGGCCAGGTTTTAGAACACTTTTTCTTAATTCAGTCACGCTGACCATGGCCAGTACGAGATAAGGGTGGCGTGATGGGCGACGACGGGGATTATTAAACGACTCTATGAATCATGGACCATGATTAATGTCACGTAAACATTTTGTGATTAAAAACAGTCCATCGGATCCTCTAAAACAGTTGTCTGATGATGTCAGCACATGGTGTTGGGTAGTCATTGGCCTGATTCTTTAAACGAAAGAGTTAATAAAAAAAGCCAAATACAAGTCAAGATATACACCACAAAACAAGGTTGTGAGACACAAATAGAGAAGTGCAAAGCTTTGGGTTTTCTTATTAGTGCTCCCTCTGGTTCTACGGTAGAACCATGGTAGAACTTCTACCATGAATGAAGTGTGGCCACACTGCTTACTGATGACAAATTGCTGGCACCAAATGTCAGTGTCGTACTTTCTGCATGTTTTTGGCACTTGCCATGTAACGTCACCTTTATCAAATGAATGTTAGACTTTAATGGTTTGAAATAATTACTGAACGTTTTCCTATGATGGCGAACAATTTTGTCTATGAAAATTTGGAAGGACTGGATGTGCTAAACTCATGATAGTTCTCGCCGCGATTGTGGCGCAGCCTGACAAGTTCACACACCTGAAATCTGATCCTGTACTTTACAAAATCTCTATTTGAACATTTAGGCAAGTGTTGGTGCCCACAGAGTTACTAGAGCCGTCTTTCTTGGGCAGCCTTGGCCAAATTTTTCGAGTCTGGTCCGACGGGTTTGTTTCGTACAGCTTACTTTGGTCAAAGAGAAGGCGGTTGTGCCCAAACTACTGAACTTTCCCGGCACAATAATTCCTTGTCACTCCTTCATAGTCTCATGTTTGGCTCTTCAGCATTTTAATCACTCATGTCTATAGTCCTTTTCATTGAGGGAGACAGTGCCCTCTGCTTCATCTAGGTGCAGACAAACAAACGTAGAAACCAGAACACACTTTAAGATGCCAGATTTTATCAAGGGATTATTAGACGATTTTTTTTTGCTGAAGTATCGTGATGCAATGAATAACCCTGCAACTCATCTGAAAGACCTTTCAAATCCTCTATGGGTAAAATTCCGAACAATTATGACATGTACATAATCATTTTAAAGGAGGTTGTATAGGGCTAGTCAAGTAAACGCGTTCATGGACAACTGACGTTATTTCATGGAGTAAAATCAAAGACAACATGCCCAGCCAAACCGCACTGTGCATGCATTGGATTTTGACATTTTTTCCTTTTTTCAAGCTTGTCTAAGCATATAGCATTGTGGTATTGGGTCAATTTGATAGTGCGTTCACTGATTCACACCAAACATGCTCATTTATTAGGGTTTTGTAACACGACTTGCTCAAAATCACTGGGTTATTGAAAATTCAATGGGCAAATGGTGCAAGTGGACCGTGATGTTTGTCTCAGTTCTCTCTCCCTAAATTGCCCAAAATCAGGGTGTAGCACCACATTTTTCCTTGCATTTCCTTTACTTGACATCCCCTATACTGCATGATTGACCCTTTTGCAATCATCATTTCTAGCAAACAAAGCACTGCTTTGCAAATATTTGATGACCAACTTTTAAAACATGGCTGTCTCTAAACTAAATTTAGTTTTTAGGACAATTTAATGGAAAAACAGAATCCCAAAAAGTTCCTGGTATGCCACAAGTATGCACTGTATTGTGCATTGTTTATTTCAATTTAAAGGTCAAAAGTGTTTATAATTTTACTGTTTTAGGATTTGAAAGGTCTCTCAGAAGAGTTGGCGGTCTATTTATGGTGTTAGAATGTATCAATATTAAGATTTTCTGCAAACAATAACTTGTTCAAATTAGGCATCTTAGAGCAATTGCTTGTCCTTTTACGTTTGTTTGTCTGCAAGGAGAGAAGGAGGAGGAGAATGAAAAGGACTATTCCAGACAAGTTAACAGACCAGCTTATGCACTGGCAAAAAAACTATGCATTTTACTCCTAATAAACATTCATAAAAAAACAAAAATAAGGGGTTGAGAATTATCTTTCTGAATCTTGAGGTGCATATTTATTAGAAAGGGCCTGTTATTGTTTCTTCTTCTCTGTTCATATGTTCAGTAATTGGTTAATGTAAATGAATGAGCTTTCTTGGACCATCAAACAAGCTTTGTTATCACATTCAAAATAAGCACTGCGTGTTTTTTTGTAAATCTATAAAAGTTTTTTGCCAAACTGCTGCAAGCTACTCCAATCTACATTGAACTCAAGTCAATGTTGAGAGGTACTTCAACCATTGTTTGGGCACAACCACTTTGCTCCCATCAGCTACACGTTTTGTCCAGCAAATTGGGCAGTATATCAGATCTGTGTATATCTGTGCTGGTACCAGCTAACAAACTTGCCAGCCAAAGCAATTGATGCAAAGTTGGTATTTCAAACTAGTTTTAACAGAGCTGACCTTTCCTTATAGAGCAATGTGAAAGAAGGGTGAGCTTCTCAAAAAACGTGCTTGAAGCCCCAAACTTGCATCACTGACAGTAGTACCAGCAAACAAACGAACCTGTCAGAGCTTGCCTAAACGTTCCCATTGTAAAAAGAGAAAACTGAAAACCAACCAAAGTATGTCTTAAAACATCTTTTTTTAAAATAGTAATTTTGATAGGTAAACTCAAAAAACTCATTGGTAAATGAACTATTATCCTAAAGGATGAATGGTTTAGGACGTTAATTTAACCCCTAATGAAAAAAGGCATACTGAATACTTGCAAGCAATATTTGTTTCATTTCTTTTCTTAATCTTTGGTGGCTTAGACATATCATTTTATGTCTCTAAAAAATATTGATGCCTTAATTGAAACAAGGCATTTTCAAAGGTAATCTCTTTTGTCCAAGATTATCAAAGTCTTAGAAGAAATAAGTGTAAACAATAGAATAATGCCACTAGTGCCAATATTTCTGATTCAAACTTGACTACTGATTCAAATTATAGACGCCAAAAGTTACTGTTTAGCTAGAGTCAAATTCGAATCTGAACCTTTTATGGTATTATGCCATCAGTGGGCCCATATGAGAAACACAAATGTGAGATGAGGCCGCTTTTGGAACTAGGTTACTTGCTTCATTCTACTTGACAACTACTGATGAAAGCAATCTGTGCTATGATGGCAGATTGGAATCCAGTACTGCTGAACTTGGCCCCTGATTGTTTTTTTGGGTCAGAAAAGGTTACTAGATTTGACCCCAAAAAAAACAATCTGGGACCATTCTTGGCAGTACTGGATTGGATGTTTGGTCGGAGGAAGATTGGTTTGCATCAATATTGACAACTGAAGGCGTAAATAAACAGCTGACGTCATTCCATGGAGAAAACTCTATAGGTAGACATGTGAAAAGATATAGTAATAGCAAATGAATATCTGGAGCTTGTTTTGTTTTGTTTGCTACCAAGTCAGATGGCAAGTCTCTCGCTTGGTCTGTCATCTGATATTGGGTGTCCCAATTGAGGGATATTTCCATGTTGTTGTCACAGGCAACATTAACTATTACCTCACCCTTGGGAATAACTGCAGGTTTGCCCATTTAAGCCGATAAAGCAGCAACTCATACTGAATTCAATTACCATAGAGAAGCTTGGACTTGGCAAGCCTGGGGTGGAAGCAGGATTTGCCAATTGTGAATGAGATGCTCACTCAATATGGTACCCCCTTTGATTTATGTGGATTGTTCATCTTGCCTGTCAAGCTGGAATGATCTCATTGGCTTTTTTGAGGCCTGGAGGTTGTCGGACCTTGAGAGGAAAGGTTTTCAAAACCTCAACAGAGGATACTCAAGCTAAGCTTTACCGCCTAACCAGATGCATGTTGGCTGAAAATGTGCTTAATCAGCTCTTCTCTTCCAATCAAGTACCCAGTTAGGAGGCATTGCAATGCTCAAAAATCTACAAGACAGATTTCAAAAACCTCTTCACTCCAGGCTTGGCAGACTCCATGGTTAGGCATGAGATCCCTCAAAGGAAGTTGGCGTCAAATAGGATACATCAATAGGGCAACTTAAGTGCAGGAAACTCAAGAAATTGTTTGAATTTTAAACTTAACAGAAAAACCATGTGTTACCAGTTTTCTTGTTCTACATTTACATTTTTGTTCTAGCTTTGTGTAGCTGAATCTCTTCTTTTTCATCTCTTTTTGTTTTGAAACCCCCACTTAGATTTAATGGTCTTATTTCAAAAAGGCTAGTCAGTTAGATCCCAAACGTCGCTTTCTTTTAGGGATCTCATCTCTTCCACCATTACTTTTTTCCACAAAGTAGCTTGCAGTCCTCGGAGCGCTTCTTCAATAATCTGTGGATCTCTTTCTGGCACAAAAGTTTGAGTCACCCAATCTCTGTAACATTGACGAGATTGTCTATTTTTGTTGAGATCTGACATCTGACCTCCAATCTGTCTCCAATACCTCTTGAATAACTCATCATCTTCCTCTAAATTGGTCTTGTCTCAATTTCTCTGCGTTTTTGTTTCCGCTTGCCTCCTGGTCAAAGACTAGCGTGTCAATCTGCTTACCGAGTTTGGCGATTGGCTTTTTTCAACCATCAGTCACTTCCTCATTGAAGACCACATTTCTACTGAAAACAACTTAGTTGGTGGCAGGGTCCCTTTTAAGGTTGTTCCATATTCAATAAGGATCATTTTGGCGTCATTTGAGTCCAGCTTCTTCTGATTTTCCTTTGGAACGTGATCATGGCCCAAACATCCTACCCGTCGTAGAAATCTCACTGACGGCTTTTGCCTCATAATGGTTTCAAACCACATTTTTCTTAATAAGGCCTCCTTTGGCTATCTCTTCTTTAAGTACACTAGTGAGCTGAGGAGTTTCGTCCAGAAAGACTTAGGCAATTCACTTTCCTGCAATGAAGGTCTTGTAGTTTTGATCAACATCCAACTTAAAGGGAGTAGACGTGGTATAGTGGTTAGCACAGTGTCCTACCATGAGAGAGATCCCCGATTCGATTCTCCTCCCCGATGGGATTTTGACAAAATATTTTTGCGTGAATGTACAAATTATCAGACTGCCCATTGATCGTCACATTTTTCCCCTGGAACCTAGGAATTCTGAAATAGTAAGTAAAAAGGATGGCCAAAATTGGCAAAATGCTGCTTTAGAAAGTCAACCATTTATGGCATTTCAAGCTTCACCGTTCTGGCCTACTCTGGTCGTGATCTGGCATGTTCCAGGCCTAGGCTCCGGCAGCACTGAACCAAACAGCGGGCTAACAAATCTAGCCTGAGAGCCGGTTGAGCCGGGTAAGCCCAAGGGAAGCCTGTGAAGGATTGGAGTGCTGGATAACTGACGGTATGAGTCCGGCCTCCTCGTTGACGGCCCCGGATGCGGATCCGGCCAACGTGCTGCGGATCTTGGTGGCCACCGATAACCACGTGGGCTACGATGAGCGACAGAAATGGGGCCAAGATGCCCTTATCACGCTCCGAGAAATCATGCAAATGGCCAAAGACCAACAGGTGCGACCAATTTGAAAGCAATGAAATGAAGGAAGGGAGGGAGGGATTGCTGCCCGTCGGTACCGCCGATCACTCAAATGTTCTGCCCTGGGTTTGATCGTGGCCATAAGCCACTCCCGTACTTTATCAACCGGATTCATCCAACCAGCCAGCCAGCCAGCCATGGATGAACGAATCTAGGAACCAACCCTCCATGGGAACTGAAATGAGAGTTCACCGTTGAGCCCATTAAGTAAATGACGATCCATTTTGAATGATCAATAACCATAAACAGTTATTCAGTTATAATCTGACTGGAATGATCGACACGTCGGTCGTTCCTTCCAAATGTAACCTGAATGAAACCTGGATGGCTTTAATGTTGATTTAGGCTTGGTTTGCAGGTGGATTTCGTGCTCTTGGGTGGAGATCTGTACGACAAGAATCGCCCATCGCGCTTCACCGAAATGAAGACCGTCGAGATCTTCCGCGAGTTCGTGATGGGTGATGCGCCCATCGCCCTCGAATTTGTCTCCGATCCCGAGGTCAATTTCGGCACCCGCACCCATCGACACGCCCCGCTCGTCCAGGAGGTCAACTTCATGAACCCCAACCTCAATATCGCCCTGCCCGTGTTTAGTATTCACGGCAATCATGACGATCCCGTGGGCATGGGCGAGTATTCGGCCATGGATCTACTCCACACCGCGGGCTTGGTCAACTATTTTGGCCGCATTGATAACCCTGATCCGACCCGACCGCCCGCCACCTCCGGCGACAAGCCCGTCGAGATCTCGCCCTTACTTTTCAAGAAAGGTACGGCCAAATTGGCCTTGTACGGCATGTCCGCCATCTCGAATGATCGGGCTCATCGCTTATTCCGCCATGATCTCGTCACGTTTCCTCGACCCGCCGAAGACACTGAGGATTGGGTGAACGTGTTCGTAGTCCACCAAAATCGGGCCGAATACAACCCCAAGTCGAATCTGCCCATTGAATGTCTACCCGCTCATTTGGATCTCGTCATTTGGGGCCACGAACACGAGTGTCGCATTATTCCCGAAGAACACGCGGTTCGGGAGGGTCAGTCGGTGATGGTGTGTCAACCGGGTTCCTCGGTAGCCACGTCACTCATTCACGGGGAAGCCAAACCCAAACATGTGGGTCTACTCAAGATCAGCTCCGAAGGATTTGCCATCACCCCGGTAACTTTGAACCCTCTGCCAATTCTGGCCTGATGCTCGAACTATTTCGATGCCAGCCATTTTTATTCTAGTTGCCATTGAAAACCATCCGTCCGATGATCATCAAGACCTTGGACATTGAAAAAGAGCTCGAGCACATTCGCGGCAACGAGCCCGAAAAGTATATCCACAACGAGGTTGAAAAGTTCTTGCGACAAACGGTGGAAGAGATATTGGAAACCCAACTGGACTCACTCGTCACCGGTCATCCCGATCAGCCCCGAGTGCCGCGGATCCAACTCAAGGTTGAATACACCGATCCCAAGTTCGTGATCAATGCCGTGCGATTCGGCGGCTATTACAGTAAACGAGTAGCTCAACCTGAGAAGTTGATTCTGTTCAAGACACGGCGGTTGAAATCGGACCCCAATGGTACGGACGTGGCCATGGACCGCGAGTCGTTAGCGTCCATTATACAGAGAACGGGTAGCTCCATTGAAGAGCATGTGACGAAGTATTTTCAAACCACGCAGGATGACAAGGCTCAGTTAAAACTCTTAAGTATCAAAGGCATGGCCGAGGGCGTAACCTATCACGTGGACAAGGATTATAAAAGTGGCATCGAGGAACTCGTTACCATGAATATAGATAAGGCCGTGGAATCGCTACTCAAAATGGGGGACGAGGCCGAGGACCCCACCGACCAAGTGGTGGATGAGGCTTTGAGCCGGCTGCTAGGGGTCAAACGCAAACCCATCCAAACAGAAGAAGAGACTCGGCGGTATCTGGAGGAGAAGCGGGTCACAGCACGGAAACGCGGTCCCAGTGTCAAGTCGGCGGGCGCCATGCTCGATTCCGATGTGGAGGAGGAAGAGGAAGACGGTCGGGGGGTGCTTGGCGGATTTGCCTCAGATGAAGAAACGTCCAACGGGTCTAACAGAGGCCGAGGACGGGGACAACGAGGGCGAGGACGCGCTACTCGAGCCCGGGGCTCTCGGGGGACGCCGGCGGCCAACCGAACCGCGACCAAAACCTCGGCCCGTAGTTCTAAAAATACGAGCATCGCAAGCTTTTTTAGTCAGAACACCTCTGCTTCATCATCCTCTCGGACCAAGAAATCGGTGGTATACGAATCCGATTCAGACTGACACATGTGCTACGATTAGTAAATGGTTTTAAGATCCGCACAATAAAATTGACACGTCGTCTTTTCCAGGGGACATCACGTTACTTACGAGACTTTACCCAATAATTACTCTTACTTCCGAAATGATCCACGTTAGCGTTGTCAGCAAGTGACTCTATTATTGTATTTCATTGTAGGGACCACCCTAATCATCAAATTTCATGTGTATAGATAATTGGTTGGGATGAAGGTTGCGAGGGAGAATGTAAAAAGGGAAACTCGAGAAACGCGCTCTAAGAAAAAACAGCCAGAAGATAAAGGGGGAGAGGTCAAACGAGTCTGAAGGTTCTCAAGGACTGAAAGTCCGACGGCAAAAAAATCCGCAGCTTGACCACACGAATTGAGAAGAAAATGTTGTCGGGATCTGGAATAACCACGGTCTGAATTCAAGTGCTGGCTACTTTCACTGCGCGTGCGAATGTCATTGACTGACACCGGGCCTCTCTTTAGAGAGGCCCATTCGATCCGAAATATTGATCTCAATCACTCCATTTCTCAAATTGTAAGCCAGGAACAGGTCAAACACGACCCTCCTCTGTTCCCCAGCGCGGTAATCCCAACCTGTTTAGCCTTTGGGCCTTGGTTGAAGTCCTCTATTAACAATAAGCTTGTGGCCAAAGTCCTAGCCATTAACTTCCCCACCGATGTGAGCATTGAGCACGCTTGGCCCCAAGCACCAGATGAAATACCTTGATGGCCCTCAGAAATAGCGAACTTAGTTCATGACTTGAATATGTTGGACCTTTCTTAAGGCTTCTGGTTATTTTTCTAAGCATAATATGTTATTATTTATGCATAAACAAGGAGCCTGTTTGCTAACTCTACTCCTTGTGGCATCTGATGGGAAAAAATCTAGGCTACTCTTAATCTTCAAGGTTAATCATCCTCGGAAATTGTGGTTTCTCTTCAAACCTGAATGATTCATGGGCCATGCAACTATCTGGGATTTTATGTAAGTGCGCCATCTGTTCCTGCCATGAAGGATGTGTCTCCACGCCATTTACTAATGACCAGATGTTGGCACAAGATGTTTGTTTTGTATTCCATATTTTTTGCCTTGCCAAATTATGACAACTATAGCCAACGAATTTAGGAATAAAATGCTTTGACTAAACTGTTCATCTTTAAATGACAAATAATTTTGTAAATTGAATAATCATCTAGAGAGAAGAATACTCCAGGGCTATTTGTCACCAAATTGTAAATCGATTTTTAGATGATTCTTTTAGAACAACAGGATACAATGACTTTGGAGAACTGCCATATTATCAATGAAAGATGCCTATCTTAAATGAATGAATGGGAAGCACCATAAATCTAAAATGTTACAGCACGACGTGCACATGTACATGACACATTTTTTCATCCATTGATATTTGATAGGAAAAACGAGTTACTGGTAGCATTGCTCAAAAAGTAACGCCGTTATTTGTAACGGAGTTACTCAGGCCCTGATTATTCCATCAAGCTATGCTTACTCCCATCCTTTCCTTTGAAATGATTGGTCTTTGATTTGAAATTGATACGACTGGAGTTATGATCAGGTTAGATTAGAGATTTGAAAATTTAGAACTTCCCATGAGAAAGACTTCGGAGACATGTTAAAATATACCTTTCCACACAACATGTAACGGTATGTTATGTGCTTGAAACAGAACCAATAGCTATCTATAGTTTGAGCTCTCATCAGGAAGGAAGTCTGACAATCCTCCCCGGCCGCCAACGGTAACCCGTCACCCTGCTCCTCCATGACAGCCGCATTTAGATAAGTAGAAGTCAGCATCAATTTCAAGCTATTTTTTCCAGGGGTTTGATGAGAGGTTTCGCTATTCGAGTCGCTAGTTTGGAGCTGGTGAATAACAAGTTTATTAGGATTTGGGAAAATATTTAAGAGAGGCAAATCTCAAAGGAATCTAGGGTCAATATGGTGGTGCTAATCATACTATACGCTAGATGTATGCAGTATCTTTTAGTGGACCTCCTTTCCCTTTTTTGAGACTTCATTTGAGGCAAATGAGGTTGACTCCCAAATATCATTCTGTCCTCATTCAATTTGCAGGGAAATTCATTTTCCTCAAGCAAGCAACTACAAAAAAATACAGCTTATCTGGTCATACACAGTCTGTATGAGACTTACAAGAAAAGTCATCCTGACAATGATCACATTGGGGCCTTCAGATCGAACATCAACCCGTGGACGAGGAAGGGCCTTGGACTTGTCGCCACCACCGGGTCTGAGAATGATATTCATTAACATGTTTCGTCTCTCAATGTTACTGGGCAAGCTTTTGGGGATGCGACCAAAGTCTTGGTCGGGTGAAACTCTGACCGGGGCTTCATTGGAAGGCTCCAAACTTTGACCCTCTGCTCCTAGATTTTCGGGTTTGATCTTTCGCTTGTTACAAGTTGAGCATATGGAAACTGGAATTTGCACTCTTGTATTGGCATTGCTTGATGTATTTATTGTTAAAGATATACAATCCTGTTCTGGTCCAATGGTGGACATGGATCCTGAGCTGATTGCTCCAGAATGTCATATGGTACAAAAACTAAATGTGGTGGTCAGGCATGTTTTCAGGGTTGAGAGATGGTCTCAAAAAAGGAAAAGTTGCTCAATAAATCATCATGTTAATTAACAAAATACCCAAATCCAATATTGCTTCTTGCAATTTTCATGATGCTCCTTGGGCTGACACCTTTGGGTTGCAGAGAAAACAAAACTTGTTCTGCCCAATTATGGTTATTAAACTCTGCCTTCCTAGGCTAACAACCCTTGCAGGCTTTTTGCAGATTTTTTTCTGCTACTGGTAATGAAATCCCAAGCATTTTAAAATAGAAAGAATTGATATATTCTTTTTCTTCTCAAAGATCTTATGATACTTGATCCACCCACAATTTAGAGATGGCAGGTCTGGCTAACCCTTGAATTTAGTGTTGAGTTGGATATTTGGCCAAAACTTGTCCTGCTACAGGATCAAGGTGTTTGTAACACCTGCAAATATATATTTGAGGAAGCCAACTGTATCCCAAAAAAGAAGAGAGGATGGCTTCAATTTGCCTCAACTGTCTTGGTAGCAGTGTCCCTCCAAAGGGCTCTAACCTGGACCCATGAACTACAGGTGGTTTGAGAAGAAAGATCAGCCAATGTCCTGGGGGGTCCTTGGCTCTGATTAGACTGTGGGGATTGGGGCCCTGGCTCTGATATGATGTCCTCTTTTGTGTTGAAAAATGGCTGCTAACCTTTTGATTAAAGCAGATTATTTTTTAGCGATTTTGAATTTGTGTTTTGAGTGTAAGTCTTGTCCAAGAAAGTTTAGTTTTGCATCAGATATACAGAAGTGGATGGAAGTGGGCTGGGAGTACTGATGTGCTCAAATTGACCTATTCTTTGTTTGTTTGCTTATTTGATTGAAGTTTCGGGGTATTTGCTTGATGGCAAAAATTTGATCCATATTCAAATAAGTTCCATGTTGCCAAACCACCAAGGCTTAGGCAGCTAACTTCTTATGCTTACTCTTCATTATTTTGTAGAGACTAAGGCAAAGAGAAGTAATTAATTGCATTCCAAAGGTAAGTTTTGATTCTTTGTAAACTTAATAAAAGACAAACAAGGACAATGGGGCTGTTTTTGATTTTTTACTTCTGAAAAGAGTATTCCACATTTCTGACAGCAAGCCTTATTTTCAGGGCAATGAAGAACTTCGTAACTCTAAGACATTCTTTTCTGTTTTGCTCTATCACATCATTAAGTTCATAGAAATTGTTGAGGGAAGCTTGCAAACTTGTTTGAAGGAGCAAGTTGAAGGAATGGGGAAGCAAATGTCCAATTGCTCTTAAATTTCTACTGATATGGTTTCATTGACTTTATTGTGGTCACCTTTGATACAACAAGAACCCCTCACTTCGATAAGGAAATGGGAAAAAACTTTGCGGAACAAAGACCGTTCTTTTCAGGCAACCTTTTATTTCTTATGTCATTGATCTTGATCGCTCTGCTTGTATTCATTTTGATGGTTGGAAAGGGTGACTGACACTTTTAAAACTGAAGCCTATTTAGGCATGAAATTAAGAGCAATACAATGCCTAAGGAACAATCTGAAGCAAGAGTTTCTGTGATGCTTTTGAATCCATTTTTTTGTCTTCTTCTGTGATTTTGTATCTCTGTACTAGTTTTTGAGACAATTACTATCCACTTTGTTGGATGAAATTTTGACACCCTTAAATTTCATGACATAGCTCAAAAAGGTATTTCCAATAGGTAGAACCGGTAGAACATCACCTTTTAAAAAACTTCTTGCTGTTGGAGTACATTTTAAGCAATTTTCTAGCCAGGATATAATTCAAGCAACTGTTTTTACTTTACAAATTATAGGATTACTCACTGGGTCAGTAGTTGGGAGTACTGATGGGGAGCAAATAAATTTTCACCATAGGTGGCGATTATGGCTACCAATTTATATATTTAATGGCCCAAGACCTGACTGGTCGAATGGCTAAAATCAGTCAGTTTGCCTCAAAAAGTAACCCTGATCTTTCTTCTGGCAAACCAAGGTCGCTTTTTGCTCAAACTTACTATTTTTCGTTACGATGGAACAGGCAGGTGCTCTCATTTTCTATGTGTTCTGACCACATTGAATTTGAAGTTTGATTTGATCCCATCACTAGTTGGGAGGCGGATAAAGGTGCGCCACCGTCCAAATACAGAGAGACTCCGTAGCTCCGCTACATTCACGCAACCTGCGATTAGAATCGCCGGATGAAAATGTCTGACAAGATACAACAATAATCAGCATATCTGCCTCTCAGTGTTCTGGGTACTACACACCGCACATACACGCTGCCACTTTGTACGCCGTATCAGTCCATCATCCATCCAGTCTGTGAATCAAGTTTGATTCCAGCATTGTCATCATGTATCCTGATGAGCCGATTGGTGGCGCTTGAAGGATGATGCGCTACGCCTAATCCAGCTAGTCCCGGTCATGCAGCATTTGAGATGTTGGGCGGCTCCATGTTCTCCATGATGCCCTTGGGCTCTTTGCCAGCATGGAGGTAGGGACTCGTCCAGTCAGGGAGGGCCTTCCTTATCAGTTGAGCAGGAGGATTGTGGATGGCCAGATGAATAATTCAGTCAGTGGCGACCAGGCCTGAATGGTGTGAGCGGAGGAGGAAATAGTTGAGAGAACTTCCCCCCCTTTCCCCAATTGCCTCATTGATTGATTGATTGATTAAGAGGCTTATTCCATCGGTTAGTCCGGCGTGCTGACCTCGCCCGCTGCTTCGTCCGCTCCCGCTTCATCGCCTACGGCCCCTGGCACTGATCTGCGAGTCTTGTTTCGTTCCCAGGTATCGGTGGAAGAATTGAAGGCCGTCTTGATGCCGTTCGAAGCCCAGATCGCGGGTCACGNTTTCTGTCTTTCCTTCCGGGGGGCATCTTCCTGCCTGATCCGCGATCACTCATCTCTAGCTGAATTAAACCATAGACCGAGTGGCGGAAAGGGCCTGACCGTCCAGAACGCCGGTCTTGATGTCTGATCCGCGCCCTTCCGGCGTGCTGACCTCGCCCGCTGCTTCGTCCGCTCCCGCTTCATCGTCTACGGCCCCTGCCACTGATCTGCGAGTCTTGTTTCGTTCCCAGGTATCGGTGGAAGAATTCAACCATAGACCGAGTGGCGTAAAGGGCCTGACCGTCCAGCACGCCGGTCTTGATGTCTGATCCGCGCCCTTCCGGCGTGCTGACCTCGCCCGCTGCTTCGTCCGCTCCCGCTTCATCGCCTACGGCCCCTGGCACTGATCTGCGAGTCTTGTTTCGTTCCCAGGTATCGGTGGAAGAATTGAAGGCCGTCTTGATGCCGTTCGAAGCCCAGATCGCGGGTCACGGCTCGGCCCAAGCCGACGGCCAGCACGCCTTCCTCAAGCACAAAGACGGCAAGCTCCTTAAGCCGTTCCAAAAGCCGCCCAAAGGGACCCGTGAAGTGGCGTTTTATCGCGGGGTTCAGGCTTCGGACGAACCCGACGATGTGGCCATTCGGGCCTGGATTCCTCGTTTCCACGGCACGGAAAACATCGGTCAAGTCGATGGGTTGACCAGTGGCGAGCAGTTCCTCGTCCTGGATGATGTCTTGGAAGGCTTGAGCTCGCCCAACATCATGGATATCAAGATCGGTCGACAGACTTGGGGTCCGGATGCGCCGGTGGCCAAACGCGATCATGAAGACCGGAAGTACCCAGGCACGAAGGCGCCCCTGGGTTTCAGCGTCCTGGGCATCATTATTCATCGCATCAAGGACGGGCACGCCCAAGGTGAATCCATCAAGTACGATCGCACGTTTGGCACCAGTCTCAAAACTGAGGATGTGCAGACCATTCCCAAAGTGTATTTCGACGTGGACAACACGGGCCTCGTCCCGGCCTTAGTCGAGGTGGTCGTGAGCCAAATGAAGGCTCTTCTAGCCGTGTTTGAGCGTCAACGCAAGTACCTGATCTACGCCAGTTCGATCTTGTTCGCCTACGATGCGGAAGTGGTGCGGCAGTATCTCGTGGATCAAGATCGAGCTCGCTTAGCCCGAGGCGTGAACCTGAAACTGATCGATTTCGCCCACGTGTTTCCCTCCGAAGGACAACCCGATGAGAACTTTGTGTCCGGGTTGAAGAATCTGATTGGGGTGTTCGAGAGCTTTTTGCCCGAGGAGAGCCGCCTACCGCCGGTCAAATCCGACTAAACCCTGAGCCTACCCGTCCACGGAAGCTATATATAGAGATAGATAGATAGATTCATTCAACCCAGCTATTCAGTGTGCATGTGTTATTAATACTGTTAATATAACTTTTATCATTCAATGTCTATGGGGATTTTTCCATTTTCATACCAATGCCGAGCCTCTTTCGTTTCAGGACAGCCCAGCATGAAATTGGAAATGGACAAGGCCGAGGCCAAAGGCGAGAAGTTCATGAAAAAGGCCGAGCGCAAGCTTTGTTGGGATCACCGCGATGCGTTTTGGGCTTGTATGAAGTCCAGCCGCGAAGATGCCTCCCAATGTGTAAAAAGTCGAGAGGCCTTTGAGCAGGCCTGTCCCAAAACCTGGGTGGCTCATTTCGACCGCAAATTCGAGTACGAGAAATTCAAGGAGAACCTCTATTCGAAAGGCTTTGAAGAGGTGGATCAGAAAGCCACCACGTAGTGATCAATGCTCTACTCGACCGACATCCATAGACTCCAGATCATTAGTGATATTATCAGTTACTACTATCATTATTATTATTACTACTATTTTCGCCATTTCTATCAATATTATCATGACCACCGTGGAGCATTCGAATTTAGAGCGATATCAAAGTAAGCTTGACCAATTGGCCAAATTTCTCCAAGCCCATTGGGATGTGATCAATGTGTGTATGGTGGACTTCATTACCCGGGATGTGTTCGCAACTGTTTTGTGTGAAAGCGACCGCCGGGAATTAGCCGCACTAAGTGAGAATGACTTGAAAAATTTGCCCGCCGATTTCGTTCAGAAACCGACCCGTGAAGAAGGTGGAGATTGTAGTGCCCATGATAAGTTGCCCAAATTCATTGCCGATATCCAAGCTCACACACTTGAATCCTTGGGTGTCATCGCAGAAGGCGAGACCTATATGCGATCGCTAGGCTTGGTCGACAATGTGTCACTTTTCGAGCATTTCGACCGAATCATGGGCGACAAGAAGATGCACGAGGTGCTCCGACTCAGCCAAGTGATTGGTCAACTCGCGCAGAATCTCGATCTCCAATGCCTGGCCGATATCGGGAGTGGCAAAGGCTATCTTAGTAGCATATTAGCTGCGTTTTATGAATTCCAAATCCTGGCTATTGACGCCAAGGCTGGGAACACTTCTGGTGCCGAAAAGCGGGATCGAAACCTCGAGGTAAGACTGTCATTAAAAGTTGGATTAATTTTATACACTTATAAAAATCGGTTTCCTTTTTCTTGAGTAAGGCATTTAAAGATAGAAGGAATATGTCTCCCATCTTAAAACACCTTGGTGAGATGCAACGCATTTGGGGTCCAAAGTTTGATTTCGTTCAATATTGAGATAATTAAAAAGTTGCAGATAGAAAAAGGAAACCGATTTTTATATGTGCAACTTTTTAATTATCTCAATATTGAAAGAAATCAAACTTTGGACCCCAAATGCATTGCATCTCACCAAGGTGTTTTAAGATGGGAGACATATTCCTTCTATCTTTAAATGCCTTACTCAAAAATTCACAGTTTAGAATAAAAAAAGATCCAGATGAAACTGAAAATGCAACTCATGTTATTTTGATTGCATGAGTAAGTTTGAACTATTAGCCAAGTTCAGTTGCTGAGTGTGGTGAAGAATATCATATCCTCCGACCCACTGGAGGTTCTATTCGAATAATAAAAAGGTATTTCAAAAAGGCTGGAATGGCGAATTCTCATTACTTTCTAAGACACACATTGAGAGAAGATCAAAACCAATCATTACTCTCGGGAAAGTAGAACTGCTCTCCGAGTGGCAAATGCCATGGACAGGAAACATTTTCATTCGGAAACAAGGGTTCAATGTGCCATGCAATAGAGCAATAGATCTATCGTGGTTTTCTTTCAAATGTCAACCACCGCCATAACCAGTCATCATTTGATATGTTCAACGTACTCTTGTCTCAGTGAATTTTCGAACTTTTTTGTGATCATTGTGCATCAATCGCAAGAAAGCCTCATCGTGACGAGTAGATATCGAGCCTTTTTCAATCATTTTCCTGATCGGGAAATGGTGATTCAATACTGTTCAAAAGAGCATTACAATTATGTGCTCGATGTGAGCTCATCTGTGGAAATTCAAGGGTTGCGTATTGTAATGTCAATCGGTCATAATGCGATTTTCTGGACTTCCCTGGAAATGCATGAAGTTTTATTTCCCTCACCCCTTTGATGACGACTCGAATGATGCGGCGGAAAAGAGACTTGGAGGTCGAAACGGCCACTTAAAGACTGACCTTTCATGCTGTACCGAACCAAATTTAGATTCAGTTGAGGCATACAACGTTAAAGGAGATGCTTTGTCGAATCCCCCGACTCTTTTAGGAACGGTAGTTTGCAATATCTTGGCAGGAATGATTAGCGGGGTATCACCTTGTCTTCGCCTGAAATTGACATCTAGTATTTCAGGTTTTTCTGTGGTTGAGGGGCGTAGGTTCTCTTTTAAGGGGATGGATGGAGTTTTTGTCTCTTCAAATGAGTTTGAGGAAGTGCTTGAACACTAAGTGATCAAGGGGAAAAAAAATGATGAAACAGATTTACTACTGGATCGGATGTTCTTGGCCTGGGTGAATTCGGCAAAATCTATCTCATTCTCTCTGTCTCAAATGTCGAACTCAAATCATTCGAGGGTTTAGTTCAATTCTGTATTGACGGAAGCAAATAGTCTCTCTTGAGCATATTTGCCTTTCAAAAACTCAAAAGGACTTGGACTATATTCTTTGTGTAATCGCCTTGTCTCCGATGCATCTCTTGCTTATTCGTGCAAATGCGGGAGCTCGTCAGACGAATGACAGGAATATGGTCAAGTTAATATGGTCCGTCAGTGGTTGAGTTGGACCACAAAATTGCGCCACATTCCTCAATTATTGAGTCTGTTGGCCCGAAAGATATCTAACGGTACGTCAATTTTCGAGACTGACCTTTCTCGTATGCACCGTGGAAACATGTCCAAGTGATTTTGATATGAAAACTGAAAAAGTACTTGAGGGGCATTCGAATGATATGACTAACTCAGCAAAGGACCAAGAAATCTTTGATCGCCAAGGGGAGAGTTTTTTTAATGCTATTGAACGTTAGTCAGACGATGTTTCACCTTGAAGGGTGGTTTCCAGGAGTAAATGTTAGGAAACGAATGAAAAACGTTTTTTTTTTTTATCTACTCCCCCATCTGGCTTTGAAGTCGAAACTTCGGTCGAAGGGTGTAGGGAATCATGTCATCAGAGAAACAATGGGACATTTGCTAGAAGTTGTCCAACGTTTGGAACCCATTCCAATTTTTCACAAAAGTGAAGAAGGCCTTGTTTTGAAACTTTACCAGTTTCGCCCAAAAATTTAGGAAAAGACAGAAATATTTGAAATCAGTTCCAGTGGTTCTTATTTATTTCAATTTGATTACAATGCTGAAAGATTACGCATTCACTTTTAGATGTCACAACACTTTTGACACGGTTACATAACGATTTGATGTTCTATTTTTTCTCTATTTTTGTTTCTCATGAGGCACACTGCATATTCAGAGAAAGAGGTAGAGACTCTCTGCACTTTGTTTTTGTGACTCGGCAGTTCACTTGAATGAGGCTTGATGAGATTTTATTGGTAGGTTTCTCTGAATAAAGTCTTATTGGAAACACTTTCCATAGCTACGTTTCGAGTATCGCACGTTCAAATTCAATGTTGGTTGCGTAAGGATGTTTATCTCGTGAGTCTATTTTTGGTTGGTAATGCTTTGGCACCTTCAGTTGCTATCTTCCCCTATCTTCCCTGGAATCCGTTTCTCATTGTCACTCGACTAAGTTTGAACAGAGAGATGTTTAGAAGCAGAGACAATTTTAACCCAGCCACTAGTGCTCCACATACTTCCGATAGAAAGTATGTATTGCCAATGCCAAAGCTAATTAACTTACAGTTCGGAATATCTATGTATTGATTGCAACTATCTACGATCAACTATTGTTCTATTGATGCGTTTACTCTTGTTAGGTCAAGAGGTTTCCGTTTCCAAATGGTTAGCTCTATACGATCTCTGTTCGATGTTCTTTATTCTCATCCCATTCAAATATGATATTTTCCCTCCCGTCTTTTATTTTTAATTACTCGAGATCATCGTCATGACACCAAATTCGAGCGTCAAAAAAAAAAAGACAATTGTCATGTGGTCCTCATTTTTTCTTCTCTTCTCGTCGTAACAGCGGAAATGGGATGCCCTTCTACGTCGAGCCAAAATCCGCTCAGAAGGTGAAGCTCCACCCATGCGAAGTAAGCGCTGGAAGAAGCATCTCCTCAAGAAGGCTGAATCCGACAATCTGGAAGCAGACGAGATGAATCCCTCGTCCTCCTTGACCCAACCCGAGACAAGCCGTCTGCAACACGTGACTCAATTTGTTGACACAACCACGGATCTATCAAACATGTTTGCGGAGAAATTTGGCGAGTCATCCACTTCCCGATTCGGACTCATCGGACTTCACACTTGCGGAGGATTGGCCAGTCACTCATTACGAGTGTTCGTGGCCAAAGAGGATTGTCCGCTTTTGGTCAACGTGGGCTGCTGTTACCACCATTTGGATGAGGAGTTTTATCGGAACGAGCACCTCACAGACGAGGAAAACGATGGATGCCATCAGAATGCGACATTTCCTCTTTCCTCGACTTTAAGGTCGATGAATTTTCAACTGGGTCGTAATGCCCGAATGGTCGCGGCTCAGCCTATGGATAGAATGGCTTCACACCGAGAGGTGAGTTTGATGCCAATGTTGCTCCTCGCCGCGTGTCAATAGGGAGATTCCCATCAGAGATTCCACTGTATCGGACAAGGAGTCCACTCCCGAAAATGGAATGTCAAAAATGGCGTGTTGTTTAGGATAATTATCAAATGATCCAACTTGAATGGCTGCACATCGACAATGTGTCCATTGACATGGGCACATTGTCCCTATTTAGCTGGATGTTTTTTTCAAATCCTACCGCATTCCTCACATTCCATTTCAGTTCCGAGTTCATAATTCACATATAAATGGCAAGTTTTGAATTACTCATATTGTCCATGTCAACAATCATGGCACTGATTTCCCTTTTCATGGCATCGTTCGAGATTGAAGCACCATTGCCACTCAATAATGCCATGATATCATGATATCTTGCCTAAAGCAAAATAGAAGGACTCTGTTGGATAAAAGTTTACTACCAGGTGGATTTTAATACCTCTTTCGATTGATGTCATTCACGGCAGGAAATTCCACTGAATCGCTCTCGTTCGATAAAATAAGCAAAATATTCTGCTAAGGATTAATGGCCCCCCACACACAATTTTAGACCATGTTCATTGTCCAAAGCCAACAAGGAGGATTTCCTTACGTGTTAAGTTTTATTCATTTCCTGTGGAGCGTGGTTTTGGTGAATCATGGCTTGGTGCTAGTTTTGACTCTCCACATTTGATATTTCAACTATAAACATTTGCCCATCGCGAGCTTCTTATGCGTTGAAAAATTTCAATGATCCTCCTTGAAAAGTACATTTCGCGTTGAAATTGTTGCCATTTTAAACGCTCCCTCTTCATTTTCTTCGATAAAACTTCATGTGGAGAGTGAAGATACATTCAAGAGCCTCAACAATTCCATCGCACCAGGCATGTAATAAGAAGCATGTTAAATAGTTGGCTCAGACGTGCTGTTGTTGGATGGCCTCTCAGCGGGCCACCGCTTGTCTCGACTCGAAAAATTTTACCATAACAACCAAAAACTTTGGAAATGCAGATTACGTAACCCGGCAAGCACTAAAGAGCAAACGAACTTGACATTTGACTCTCTGCTTTACCGACGAGAGTTCACATGGGCCATTGGCAGGAAACCTAGCCTTCAAATGTGAGAGCACATCTATCACTGTACAGTATGTATTTTATCTCCCTCATACTGCTGCCCTTTTCATCATCTGTGTCTTTCTTATTCTTGTGAATTGATAGCATACGGATTTGAGTGTGAACAACTTTGTTTGCTTTCTATGACATCAGAAGGCCCCTTTTTCCATTCAAGTGTTAGTGTTGCCTATGCTGTAGAGCTGGTTAGGTGTAAGTTGCTAGGAAATTTCATGCCAATGACAATTGAGTGAGGAGAGTCAATATTCCTCGTCAGCAGAGTAGAACATGCTGGATGAATTGAAGTCAGGAATGATGAATATCTCTGAATGGGAAATCCCAGGGAGCTCTCAACGTTACTTGGGTTGAGTGGAGCGTTGTCTCCGCCTAATCATAGCTTAAAAGAGCCTGAATGCCCAGAACTGCATGGAAATTCTAATTTTAGATTCCAACAATCAGGAGACTCTTGATGCAACTGAAGATCCGTGTGTCAAGAGATTACTGAATATTGTTGCAAAGCAAAGCAATTTGTTCAAACAAAATCAACTTCGTTGGTCTCTTTTTGATATGTCTAATCCTATCTTAGATGACAGGCGCGGGATTATTATTGTATTCCATGAAATGGCGGTAATAGGAAAATCATTATTTTGAATCCACACTTCCGCAACAAGTCCAAGGTACGAAATGGCTTTTTGTAAGAGGCTAGTAATTGCGTTGTATCTGGGCCAAACCTTACGCATGAACGTTACCAAGTCAAGTTGAATTGAATAATATTTGCACTTGTGTAAACATCAAATTGGATCATGTTTTGGATGATATCTTGTAACTTTTGTGAACACCTTTTCATTGAACATTTTATCGCGATAGTGGAAAGCTTTCAAAGAAACTATGACTAAATCGATAAATGGTCTCTTTTTCCTCTTATTTGTCGTTGCTTGATCGTCTTGTGATCAACAGTGTTTGAAGACAGAACCCAAGGCGTTGTGGCTTCATACTGATTCCCAAGCCACCGTAAAACCACGTAAAATGAACAATGTTCTTGTAAATGTCAGGAGTAAAACTTCTTCAGAAAACCCCAAATCTTGCTCATCATTAACGTTAGTAGTGACCGAATCTGATTTGTTTTGAAAAATAGTAATTTCTCCCCCGATATTATTCGCTTGCGTCAAACATCTTTTTGGGCGATTGTGCCTAAAAAAATTGTTTTGGTAATATTTGGCTTATTTTCTAGCGAAAATCTCGTCACTTTATCCAAACTAATGGAGCACATGTTCCTTTGACTACAAGTATGACAATGGTATATTATTGTATTGCCTTCGTCCAAATTTAGTTATGGTATCAAATGTTCCGCTTCTTTGACCCGGTTTAAGTGTCGATTTCTTCTTTTATTATAGAGGTTTCACCTTTAGGAGCTAACATTGTAATAAACAATAAGGAAATTGAAGAAAACATTTTCAATTGGCTGATCAAATACTTTGACTAACAAAAGCCCTCTGAATCATGTCTTTGTTTCTGAAAGTTGAATCGAAGCTCGAGTTTAGAATTTTGTTGCCATCACCACAATCGTGTTAACATTGATCCTGCTTGCAAGCATATAAACATTTCAATCCCTGGAAGACATTATTGATGCTCACTTCGGGGAAAATTTCGATGAATTTTTTTCTCATATGATCCGACATGTTAGTAGTAAACAGAGCATATTAATGCAAATTTGGAAGGTACAAGTAACAGACGGCTGTTCACGGTACTTTTCATTGTTGAACGTGATACTGGTAAGAATTGGAAACCTCAAAAAAACAAGGGTCTCTAATTGTCTTTAGAGGTTAAAGCAAAGCAAAGAACTAACTCTTTTATCGGGTACATAATTAACTTTTTGGTGATTCAATACATGACATGATGGGCTGATTTAATTGTTTTGAAATTTGAAGCTTGACAGCTTGAATTTTATTTCAGTCAAAAACGTTCCTTTTTGTAGTCTTCTGATGACAGTCATGGTTAAGAGTGATATTTTGATGGTCCCCCATCACGAGGTTTCACAAGCACCATATTTTCTTTTGGTGTCGAATTCGAACAAATGAATTATTATTATTTCTACTAAAGGTTCATGCTCTTCATCTTCATTTGCAGCTACCCACGCCTTCGTTGTTATGGCGAGCCGTGCTTCAATCTCTCCTCCTTGAAAGTCATCCAAACTTGGGTTTCCAAGACCAGCAAGTGGGTCGGATCGCCAAGAAGTCAAAGACTTTTCCTCATTATGCCAGAGCAGCTTGGGAAAAGTTGGCTTTGGGACCCTTTAAGGTGAGTCAAAATAGTGGCCATGAGTCGGTCTTATCTGAATCAAACGTGTGACGCTTTTTGGAATCTGAAACTGGAATGTTTCGATGGAGTACATTTTATGGTAGATTGGCAATATGGAGAAATCTCATACGGGCCTCTGAAGATTATTGGAATCATGTTTTACTTGAGAGAAGGCCTTGGCATTGCTATAGGCTGAAACGTTGAGCACGTTCGATCATTTGGTCTTGGTCATGGCCGCAAACAAAGGCCGGAATCAAATGTATTTCTTCTGTTTACGAATAAGGCACTCGTATTTATTTTTATTAATGAAAGTAATGACCGGTTGAAAATTGTTTGGCAAAAAGCAAACTTGTAAATTACCGTTGTGCAAGTACAGACTGAGGCATAATTTTTTCGACTTCCTTAATCTGAAATTGTTTTCAACTGCTACGACTTACGCAGTAGATTCAAACTCATGAAATTTGCTCGAGTTCATAAATGAAATATGTCTACAAGTTATAGTATTTCAATTCAATCAAGGGTTGCACTTTAAAGGCTATAAAGAGACTTACTTTGAACCTCCTTATGTTTTTTTTATCTGTAACACATTTTTGATTACTTTGAAAAAAATGCTGTGCCTTTTAAGGATAACGTTGAAATTCCGCCTCTGGAAGTTAGTTAAATGTTTAGTCCACGAACAACTTTCGATTTCACTGAGAAACGTTGATAAGCGAAATTTCTCGATCAAGTAAAAATTGATGAAACTAAAGCATGAATTTGCTATAGTCATAGAATGCTGAATGAAACTTCGAGGTGATGTGACGAGAGGGGTGGTTCATCGAGTTTGCAAAAAACTTTTTCACATCAAGAGACAATTACTCTTTATCTTTAGTGATAATGGTAACGCCGTTTTTAGAGTAATAGTTGGAAAGAATGCATTTTGCATTACATTTTCAGTGAGTGCACACGCAAGATGGTCCATTGACTCAAGTAACACGAAGACCAGTCATTCGCGATGTTTTCATTTGCCGTTCGTGGATTTCCTGGCTCCCTACTGATTTAAGTTATTAGTCTGAAAGCAAAACCTTGAAGTGTGTCAAGTTTTGAATACCATCCTTAGCAAAAGAATCGACCATGAATCGAGTTGGAAATAATAAATGCGTTGTATATTTTACTTTCTTTCAGTGGACAGATGAGGAAATGGAAAAGATATTTGAGGCTGAACAGAGAAAGTTTGGACATGGCTTAAATGCATTCTACCAATATCGAAGTCTCTTCTCACCATTGATAGAGGGTTTGATATTATTAGATCGTTTGGTGTTCCTCCTCGAGCAGGTACGTAACGTTCACATGGTTGTTTTTTTGTATTCCTAAATTTGTTGGTTAGTCCACCCTTTAGCGGGTGATATTAGCTTGTATGTACAAATGCGACAAGTGGTTCGGTGTTGTTGTTGTTGCTACTTCTTGAATCCTCTGACAAATAAAAATTAACAAGATCTCGTCGGGGAAGACAGGGATAAATCATAATGTAGGTTCTTTCATCATATTGGTGATAATTTTTTTGTTTCGTATCTTGTTTTTCTTTCAGCCTGACGTCACGGAGGCCTCTTTGGTGAAGTTATTCGATCCGGTCATCTCACCAAGATGTTTTGCTCTGATTGCCAAGAAAGCTGAGAGCAATAAACAAAAACAGATCTGAATGAAGTTCCGAATGGAAGTGGTGTCCGGCTAATGCTTTTCATAAACCAGTGGGCCCGCCGTTAAGGCCTTTAGTTTGGGTGGGTCAGACTTGCTGTTCACGGACTCGTCCAAGACGTCCTGACTTTGAGATTTCCTCAGATTACTTTGATGATCACACCAGGTTTTCACACCTAAAACGGTGAGGCACACTAAAGACACCATGCCAAGTACAATGGCAGCCAGGCCTAGGGCCTCGTCTTTGCTCTCTTTCGTGACCGATTCATCTTTTGGGTGGTGGTGTTGTGGGTGATTGTAGAGATTCTCGTGGGAGGGTAATGCCGGCTCGCCATTCACTTTGGCTAAGGTTTCAAGTTGGCTACCTTCGAGAGCATGCCCTTGCCGGGGCTTGAACCCGCTCCGAATCTTAGCCATGGTGTTTCTTGGGTAAGCCATCTTGGGAATGATCAAGTCTCTGCATTGAACTTGGACCAACTTGACGCCTTCCTCTTCATCACAATCGAAGACCTTCAGTGGGTTTTGGTAGCACTTGCAGAGGAACTTGTCGTCAGGGAAACTTTGAAGAACAAAGTGCTTGTTGTTTTCACAGAATGTATCACATTGGAAGTTCACATCGGTAAGTTCCTGCGGTTCTGTCTCTTCTGGGCCCTTGGCTAAAATCATGGTCCAATTACTAATGGGCTCATTGGCAATCTCGCCAAGTTCCACGCACCCGCAATGTTTACTCGATGACAAAACTGGTACAGCCGAGCTGATCCGAGCCAAAAGTGAGACCATTAAAAGAAACATCAGTTTCTGTGTCATGGTGGTTGATTAACGAGGGATGAGTAACTTTTCAAACTTTTCAAACTCTTCTTTCTCTCTCTTTCCCTATGTTTTGGTTGATGTATCCCGTCCAGGTTCCAACGAGTGAATGACTATTCTCGATGGTGGGGCTCTCCTTTTAGGACACTGTTTGTTGACACAGATGACAAAGATAAGAGAAAAATTTCCGAGAGCGACTCGTATCTTTGGATCTTGTTCACTCTCATGCACTTCATGAGCTATTGAACGAACTCCTCATGACAGGTAGACCGGCAAAACCACTCGCCCGTCATCCCGGATCCTTGCGATCCCTCGCCCTCACATGACGGAAAACACCGTCTCGAAGTGCCTCGGATGGATATCCATCGGGCCTTTTCCTCTCCATCGGAGGAATTCCCATTGCAATCTGGCTCACACGTGGGACTGTTTCAGCCACACTGTACTGAAAGCATGCATGGTATACTGTGCCTGCATGTTCTGAAAGAGAGACGTTTGTAGGTATTTCACGTCTATAGGTAGTCTGTACACTTGGGCTCCTTGTGATTGGATCCCTTAAGCTAATGTTCGTTCTCATCTATTTCGTCCTGATTTTTGTCTAATCTTCAGTGGAAAAAAATGATTAGCCTATGCTTTGATGTTGCATGTTGGTGTTTGACGCATTTTTCATGACGGAATAGTTTCGTTTTATGTTTAGAAACAGGCACTCTCCCGGCCTCTAAGAAATTGAGAGTGAGATTTGAGTGATAAAATCTGAAAACAATTGCGCTTAGTTTACATAAAGAGCAAGTCACGAATATCCGGGTTTTTCCTTAGTTTACCAACAAAATGAACTTGGCAATATGCAATATACACTTACGCATGTAATGTAATTTAGCAAGGTATGAAATATTACTGGACTAATATTCCAAATGTCTAAAGGAAAAACACACATTGGCACTTTACAATATCCCTTTGTTGGTCTCGTAAAACATAAAGTTCAATTAATTATACAATGATAAAAAGCAGTATTCCATGAAAGAAACTGCACTGGCAACGAATTTAAAACCCAACGACATTATTTATCGTTGTCTTGCTGATGGCCAATCATAATCTATCCAAGTGTATGAACATAGATGTTCTACTAAACACCCATGCATCTCTTTTTTAGGGGATAGATTCATTTAGAGGTAGTTGATCTCAAGACGAAGAGGAAAGGCTTTTCCAAGCACAGTGACCTAATATCACAAAACTGGATTTTTGGTTTTCCCCTTTGGCAACAGAAGAATTCCAAGAAATCTAATTCTGGTCATGAAACTTGACGACCAATGAACTCGGTCTAGGATGCTAAGAAATCCTACTCTCTTTTCACATGTATGCAATATGCATGTTCTGTTCATGATGTTCAAGGAGAATGACGTTCACGGGTGTAATCCATAATTTGGGAAGGATTCCTACCTTTTGTTCAAGATCGTCGCTCATTGATCGCCATTGTTTTGGTGTAGGTCACCCGTAAGACAAAGCGTTGTCATCGGTTTATGCAAGTAAGCCCTTATCTCACTCCATTACATGATTCCTCCATGAAACCAACGTTTTCAAGGAACACTTCGAAACACCTTAGAACGTGTGTACTTCGTCAAGGAGCGCGCACAAACCACGCGAAATAAGAACGTCGCACATTCGTTGAATGGTCTGAAGTTGAACACCACTTTACGTAGAATTCAATACAAGGAGGAAAAATACGCCTGGTGAAATTACTCGAAAAGGTTTCTGTGACTACCTTTAAGAAGGTGCCTTTTCTCCTCCTCCCTAAGTCTCTCTTTCATTTGCTGGAGATTTGAATGCCACCACGTTTTTCTAATGCTAAGACAGGGATGCATGAAATCAACGAAAATAACATAGGAACACAAAGAGGCGATTGAGAATGTGGCTGAAATCTAAGTCATGTCCCTGCTTGAGAGTTATCTCAAAAATCATGGTGATATTTGCATGTGAAGTGACTGTAGTTTACAATGGAACCCTGATTCTTCGTAATGGGTGAGCTGAAATTGTTAGATTAATCATAAAGCTCATGAGAGATTTCGGTGATAGTTTTTTGATGAGACTCGACCTCGGCAACACAATCCGAGTCAACGCTCAATTCAACTAGTTTGTACTGGATTGAAAACCATTAAACCTGGGACTTCTCAACAAAGTGGTTGTGAACCTCTTCATGAGCTCCGAGCACATTCATCAAAGATAACCAATTCCTGCACCAACATACATTTTGTGATGTGCCAATGACAACGGATATGTTTTTCCTGAAATGTCACAGCTTTCAATAAAAAGCATAACTATATGTTTAAACATTGGTTGAATGCCCATTTCCTTTACTGACAATAATTAATGCTACAGATTACTTCTGTAACTTCTTCTAAACATGTTGCAAATTGCTGTTGTAAAATCATTTCAAAAGTTGAAAAATGAAAAATATCGACTGATAAAGACTAGAATCTGAGGGTTGAGCCTCCTTTGGCCAGTAGTGTAGCCTTCACATTGGGACACATACTGCATTGTGGATTTGGAGTCTAAAGAGTTTAAAAGTTTCCTGAAGAAAGATCGGCAAAGTGAATCAAACCAGGGATCTCTCGCATTTTAACCAGCCGCAATGACTACTAGCTCGTTCTCTTTCCCTGACCCCCAGAATTTTTAATTGTAACACGTAATTGCAAGACTTAGCGATCATCGGGAATAAGTTTCAGTATACAAAGGAATGAGTATAAGACAAAGAAAAGAAACTTGAACATCAAATATATTTGCAATGCACTTATTTTGTCGTAGCATGCCTGCCAGAATGGTCTTGAAGTGCTTTGCTTGCCCATTTAAGACAAATTGACTTTTGAAATAGTGGGAATGTTAGTCATTGGACAAGGATATGAAAAAGTAAAAAGTAGCCAAGAAATAATATGAAATTTAAACATTATCACAGCATAGTGTACATTTATACGGGTGCTACCTATCAAAACAGCACTTTAGCTGATATGACAAAGAACCGAAATTTGAAGTGGAAATTCTAACTCTGACGTCTTGCATTAGTTTCAGTTTCGCAGCTGCAAACTAATAGCCCCCTTACCCTGCACAAAATACAGTATAGGTTCTGCACTTCAGAGGGCGCTTTGTGAGTCAGCCTCCACCAAAAGAAGGGCCGTTGGGCCGATTCCTCTTAATTAGAATATAATGCGTTTGCGCTGTTTTTGGCTAATTCTTTCAAATATATGTGTAGAAAAGACACCAAAAATAGCGTACTTCTCCAAACTCCCTTTCTCTCTTATTATCAAGTCTAGTCTAGAGCCACTATAATAGAAGAGTACGCGCATGAGATTTTTGGTCCCAAAACGTCGTTTCCATTGTACTGTGGTTCTTCAGTTCACCCCCAAGGCGGCTTTTCCTGTGTTATGTATTTACTTCATTGTTGTAAAACGTAGCAAGAAAATAAATCGGGTGCAATATTTTTTTAATTTATAGTCTCTACGACCGTAAAATATAATAATTTAGATGATTCGGAAGGTTCAGATTCACAAATTGATGCAACCTTACCCTGGATTGGCAAAAGTGATGCGTAACATTTTGTTTAAACTACCATTTGCCAAGCTTCAACTTAAGGTAGAGGTAAGTGTAATTTCATTCATATTCATTTCCTCGTTTAAAAATGTCAAGTTTAATGGAATTGATAGTGGAGTAAAATTGAAATGTGTTGTTGAAAACATGAAATAACAAGAATGTTGGCATTCAAAAACATGCACCGATACGAACTTGGCATTCCTGAATGGGCGGACACAAACTTCTTTACTAAATTCCAAACGCGCTTCAGGCATACATCCCTGCATTATGCGTCAGACCAGGGAGGGTAACATTAGGTTAAATCAGATCGAGTTTGACTACACGTTTGAATCAATACTCGAACATCCGTTTGATGAATAATGTAGACAAGTAACCCTAAAAATGATAACACAAATGTAATGAAAATAGGCTCCACTTGTACCTAAATCTTACACCATCATCATTATTAAACAGTTTACAAAACTATATACAGTCACCCTTCAGTATCGCCGTTTCCGGCTCATGTGCATTGAACGTAGAAACCTTTGACTTGCCTTCAGGACTGCCAAAGTGAACTTCAAATATGGCCCAACTCATCTCAGAAAAAGGCGATGAAGCTAGCATCATCCCATTAACTCAACAACACGCACACAAAAATATTTCGTTGAAAAAATGAGTTTCTTACTTTATCCTACAATTAGAAACTAAGTCTTGACATTTGCTATGACAAATTGTAGGCGCACCATTTTGGCATCCCTGTTAACACAGCCGAAGCAGGTTGCGTTATCAGAGATTGTAACCTTCGCCCGACTAATTTGTTCATTTTAAAGGCCTTAAAGATTATAGATTTGTTTTTTAAATGCACGCAATTCATTTTCTTGCTACGTTTTACAACAATGAAGTAAATACATAACACAGGAAAAGCCGCCTTGGGGGTGAACTGAAGAACCACAGTACAATGGAAACGACGTTTTGGGACCAAAAATCTTCATGCGCGTACTCTTCTATTATAGTGGCTCTAGTCTAGTCTAAGTAGTGTAGAGGTCCCTATCGACCTAACACTTTTGTTGTGAGTGGAGGAAGTCTAGCAAAGTCCATGGCGCGGAAAACATTCCTTTTCACCGAACAAACACCCGTGATTGTAGATATGAATGCTCGATTCGAATTTTCAGTCAGGGTATGATGTCATTGATATTTACGAATGGTCGGAATGAGGTGTGACGAGGAAACCAACACGATCCCCTTTCCAAGCGCACCAACAACACTTTAATAATGAAAGGGTAGCTCATGGGCAATCGCAACGTGATTTATGACTTAAACAAAAAGATATCACTTTTTTAAGGCAGTAAACAAGCATGCAGACACAATACCATCTTCTACCCGCCGCTCCGATCGTTAGAGTTTTTCCTCGTGCTTCTCCGTAGGCGATTGACATTTAGATGCTCTTCTTCATCTTAACTTGGCATTCTCCAAATTTGACCTCCCGCAGGAGCGTCTTGTTAGCTTATGATTCACCAATCTAATGCTGAAACGTTATTTTGGAAATATAACTCATCATCGTTAGTACATTGACTGAATCGTCAAGAGTTGAGATAGGTATCTGCTAGCATAGTCGGTACAGTAAATATATTTCTCACAGATGTGTGCGATGATCTCTGTTTATGATCAGGATCAAGTCAATTCATACCCACAAACATCCACTGTGGAGTGTGTGGAGTCCATTAACTTGAATGAGGTCCGAAAAGGCCACTTGAAATGCTAAAATGCCCGAGGAATCACTCCCATTGTTTCGCCACTCCTTACTTTCTCGTGACTTACGGCGACAAAAAGTTCAAATCCAACAGACAGTTAGATCCAATGCCGCTTCGTCGGTGGCTCTGGCCAATTACAGTATTACTCGCGGTATGCTACTGCCAATCGCAGTCCATTGATTGATCTGTGCACTAATGAATCGCCCAGTCAGAATCGTGTCTTTATTTTGAAAATCATTCAGCAAATAAACGTGATGTACCACATTTATTATTGCCTGGATCTTTGTGAATTGTCGTCTCTCAGTTTTACTGAAACGAGAGGTGGCCCAATTTTTACAGGCAAACTAAACCGCTTGGTTTGAGGAAGTTGAGTATTTTGCATAGAACTTTAAGTGCGTTTTACAAGATCCTTTCTTTTCATTCAGTGCGACAGCTCTCAATAGGTCGTTAACTTGTCTTCGTTGAGAGGATGTGTTACTAATTTGCAAAGGAACCAGACATCGTAAATCCAAAGGGAAAAATCTCTCTCT
>NC_081444.1:11200048-11200545 GCF_007210705.1 Tigriopus californicus
CTACTCGGATAGACAAAAATGATAATTATGATTCTACCTTGTTTGATAGTCTACTACACTTTCGGTCGGTCACTACCACAAAATAAAGAGGTCGATCATGCATCATCAACCCATTGGACGAGGTGACTGTTCATATGTGTTAGTGGGAAGATGTGAATTATGGTTGTAGCACGTTCAATAGTATGTGCCAAAGCGAAGTAGGAATTGTTTCACTCTACGCTCAACATGCGGAAGCCAGCAACCAGTACATGTGTGTGTACAGTAGTATGTAGGAGACGTTTCAAATCAACCGGCCAACCGACGATTCGAGTCTGGAGTCCAGTGGCCAGTTTTTAAAGCACGTACCTCGGAATTAGGGACTCGGACGTTAACCGGTATGAAAATACACTCGCCAAAGTGGCTATCGCATGCCCATTCTTGGTAACGTCCAAGTCTAACTCAGAGGTACGAGCGGGTACGGGCTTTAACAAACACGCGTCTGATCTAGTTTTTAGGCA
>NC_081444.1:11200587-11200683 GCF_007210705.1 Tigriopus californicus
GGACTTTAAACTGTAGAAAATACACTCGCCAAAGTGGCTATCGCATGCCCATTCTTGGTAACGTCCAAGTCTAACTCAGAGGTACGAGCGGTTTTT
>NC_081444.1:11200719-11201219 GCF_007210705.1 Tigriopus californicus
ACAAACACCCGTGATTGTAGATATGAATGCTCGATTCGAATTTTCAGTCAGGGTATGATGTCATTGATATTTACGAATGGTCCGGAATGAGGTGTGACGAGAAACCAACACGATCCCCTTTCCAAGCGCACCAACAACACTTTAATAATGAAAGGGTAGCTCATGGGCAATCGCAACGTGATTTATGACTTAAACAAAAAGATATCACTTTTTTAAGGCAGTAAACAAGCATGCAGACACAATACCATCTTCTACCCGCCGCTCCGATCGTTAGAGTTTTTCCTCGTGCTTCTCCGTAGGCGATTTGACATTTAGATGCTCTTCTTCATCTTAACTTGGCATTCTCCAAATTTGACCTCCCGGCAGGGAGCGTCTTTGTTAGCTTATGATTCCACCAATCTAATGCTGAAACGTTATTTTGGAAATATAACTCATCATCGTTAGTACATTGACTGAATCGTCAAGAGTTGAGATAGGTATCTGCTAGCATAGTCGGTACA
>NC_081444.1:11201244-11220092 GCF_007210705.1 Tigriopus californicus
ATGTATTTACTTCATTATTGTTGAACTCCGCAAGAATATAAATTGGGTGCAAGATTTTTTTAATTTTATAGTCTCTACGACCGTAAAATATAATAATTTAGATGAATCGGAAGGTTCAGATTCACGATTGATGCAACCTTACCCTGGATTGGCAAAAGTGATGCGTACATTTTGTTAAACTACCATTTGCCAAGCTTCAACTTTGGCCGTACAGCAGACGTTTTTCTAATGCTAAGACAGGGATGCATGAAANAATTTACAGTATTACTCGGCGGTATGCTACTGCAATCGCAGTCCATTGATTGATCTGTGCACTAATGAATCCGCCCAGTCAGAATCGTGTCTTTATTTTGAAAATCATTCAGCAAATAAACGTGATGTACCCACATTTATTATTGCCTGGATCTTTGTGAATTGTCGTCTCTCAGTTTTACTGAAACGAGAGGTGGCCCCAATTTTTGACAGAGCAAACTAAACCGCTTGGTTTGAGGAAGTTGAGTATTTGGCATAGAACTTTAAGTGCGTTTTACAAGATCCTTTTCTTTTCATTCAGTGCGACTAGCTCTCAATAGTCGTTAACTTGTCTTCGTTGAGAGGATGTGTTACTAATTTGCAAAGGAAACCAGACATCGTAAATCCAAGGGAAAACTTAGTCTGTTCATCACAAAAGTCATAAAACTTTTTGGGAAACATTAGGTTTGTACTTTATTTCGTATCGTTCTTTGATATTGTGCTCAGTCTCATCAAAAGTTCAATCTACCAATCTTTCCTCTTACCCATAACGTCGATGGTTCCTCATGAAACTATATCATATGTAATTTATTCCACCAATAAAACCAAATGACGAGATGATTGCCACTTGTCGTTGTTTTGCAATATCATTCCGTCTCATAAGATGCAAAGATTGCAAATTCATCAAACTTTAAAGATATGTTCGTACATTATCCACTTTAAACTCAATGGTTTAAAAGGTACGTACGGCCATACCTCCTCAAGTTAAAATACCTTAACGTTATTTTTTGAAGGAATCTGACTTATATTCACACCGTCGTACACCAATCCAGAAAATAGTGATGGACCGAAACTTTCGACCTGCAGGGAGCAAAACTGAAACTAAAAGCCTCTCTACTAAAAGTTAAAACAGTACAAAAGAGATTTTGAATTAAGGTCTTGTTACGCATAAACAAAAGCATCTTGTGTTAAAAACTGCGCAAAAAAATTATGAAAGAAACATCATGCTACTCGGATAGACAAAAATGATAATTATGATTCTACCTTGTTTGATAGTCTACTACACTTTCGGTCGGTCACTACCACAAAATAAAGAGGTCGATCATGCATCATCAACCCATTGGACGAGGTGACTGTTCATATGTGTTAGTGGGAAGATGTGAATTATGGTTGTAGCACGTTCAATAGTATGTGCCAAAGCGAAGTAGGAATTGTTTCACTCTACGCTCAACATGCGGAAGCCAGCAACCAGTACATGTGTGTGTACAGTAGTATGTAGGAGACGTTTCAAATCAACCGGCCAACCGACGATTCGAGTCTGGAGTCCAGTGGCCAGTTTTTAAAGCACGTACCTCGGAATTAGGGACTCGGACGTTAACCGGTATGAAAATACACTCGCCAAAGTGGCTATCGCATGCCCATTCTTGGTAACGTCCAAGTCTAACTCAGAGGTACGAGCGGTTTTTTTATCATGATGGTAAGACCGGAGAACGCCTTACACGTTCACGTTCGGAGCACGAGGGACGGCAGCTTAAGAAGATACTGGACGTGCCTTCTATTACTTACCTGGAGTGCACGAGAGTTAAAAGTGTGCCTCTCACGTGTACACGTGAGTCAGGCGTATTGTGTAAAATTTGGTTGGAAAATGGTCCGAATTGGTTGTCGTGCATTGAAGCAACAAGTTGAAAGAAAAAGGAAAACCCTTTTTGTGGTCTGTTGCATCTTTCAGCGCTCGTTCTTTACCTCACATTACGTCAATCAATTTTTCAATTAAAACGAGCCAGGAAGTAGACATTGACAAAAACCATAGGCTCTAAGGTTATGATAGGACACACATGATACACTCCAAAGGTTCTAACTACATTTCAGAAAGTGATTAAAAAAATTAATTCTACATTTTTTTACTTTTGTACCATCTTGGAACAATCAAAGAGCGCATTATTGGTGTTCTTTCTTGTGAAGGACTCTTTAGTACAATGTCGTTTTAATATGCTGATTTCTATCAGAACGTGGTAAGGCTAAAGAAATATTTGGAGAGAATCGTCACGTGTGAAGAATATTCACTCTCGCATGTTCTTTCTTCTATTTGTAGAGGTGCTTTCTTCTATTTGCATAAGCACTTCAGCACTTCAGTCAACACTTAGAGTGTTGCATGCAACCTTTCATCGCGTTGTTCACATGACTACATACGTATATGGTTGACAAGTTTGAGAGGCATGGTTATTAGAGAGCAGAATCATGCTTTTGAGAGCCAAACATCAAATATTTATTTTCTAAACTAAGGCTTGATATTTGCTCACAAACTACATATTTTCTTTTTCCTATGTGCCGGAACTACGGAAAAAAGGAAAATTTTAAATAACTCAGTTAAAAAAAATCTTGTATGTAAAAGAAGCCCCTGAACATAATGTGGTAACACACATAAGTTCTCTCTGCATCATTCAAATTATCAAACGCAAAATTGTGATGTTTTAACAAAGACCATTTTCACAAGAATTATGTTCCTCGTTGGAAAATTGCAGCCTTCATTAAAAATTCTTTAATCATCCAATCATCCATACTAGAAAGGGCTAAAAGTCTGAAGAATATAAAAATTGTAAATATAAATGTAATATTTCTGTGGGGGAGAAAACAATTTAATAGAGGTAAAAAACCTGGGACTCTTTAACGCAGACAAGTAAAAGACTGTGCAGAAAATTCGCATTGAAATTGAGTAGAAAAGTTGTCAGTATCCATAATATGGTACAAAATGAGCTAAAAAGTCTCTATGCGCCTCTGTTTAACACCCCCTTGGTCAATGATTTAGTCATATCTGCGATTGAGTGAAAAGACCATTGTTTATTTGGCCAATGATCATTCAACGAGAATTTGTCGATTTGCCTGTATATCACTATTTCTTGCAGTTTATCAAAACTGATGGATTTTGAGCTCAAGTGTTAAAAGAAAACAACTTTCTTTGTAGGTAGGGTCCAAGGATGCCAATGGAACTGTGAGCACACAAAAGTCGAAACCCTAATTTGAACGGCTTTTTCTATTTTCAGAAAATCGCTTTAATTCACTACATCTACAAGATTAGATTTCCAAATTGAATTCATATCAAAAGATTGCTGCCATGCTATTCATTACCCGGCAACAGCAATATGCGACTAGGTGACGGTGCATTTCAAGCTAACAAAGACTATTTGCTCATAATTGGACTCTAGGCAAAATAGGCAAAAGAAACTCGCACAATTCATTTTCATTGGAGTAAAGTGAATCTACATTTTTTTCCAAGTTTTTCTTCAAGAGTTTATAATCAGTTTCATGACGCACGCATTTTCCGGTATTTTGCTATTTTTTGTTTAAACTTATTTCATTCGATGATTGACTCATTCCACAACATGTTAATTTCATCTCTTCCAAAGCATGGAGGGCAAATGTCCAGACGCTCCAGCAGCCAAACATGACCATCATATAATTGTTAAGTAATTTAACGAACAGCATCCTTGGTTTGTGAAAAAAAAGGAATTAAATAGAAGCCCCGGGAAGATTGAAGATCAACGCACTCTGCTCTTCAAACCATGGAAGCTATTGAGAACGGGGAAACTTCGTTCCCATCCAATTACCCAATCTAAACCTCACCCGTGATGTCTACTTCATAATCCCCTGTTTCTTATATCACTTATCGTTTCTAATAGTAATGTAAGGGTCATAACATTACTTATAGGATGAAAATCGCGATTTACACCTTCAATAAGATTCTCCGATTGTTACAGGCGTCGATCAAATCTAATCGTGAATGGGAGTTTACCAATCACCAGAATGAATATTGACTGACATTCTCATACGGCTGGGTCCAATTCCCACTTTTTGTCTTGTGTCTGTCACGATCCCACCTGACATCAAACAAACCTACCAACGGATTGGGCTTCTTCATTTTGTGGTCACAACGCACAGCCATCGACTGATGAAAGGCATATATGCGTACATCTCGTACACCTGTTGTACGTACTCTAGTCGATTTGGCTGGATCTTGGCTGGTAATGATGTAGTGAGATAATATGCCGTTGCTCGATGAGCCTTGTGTAAGATCTCGAGTTACACAAGTTGCACGAGACTCATAAGCTTCTTGGCCAGATTACATGGGTATCCAGCTAACACACACACACATGCACACACAACCAAATGAAGCAAAGACAAGGTAATTTGAACGAGAGGCGGAAATCCTCACTTTTCAACCTGTCGGAAAGGAATCTTCCTCGCTCAACTTCCAATCAATCGTCTCTTCGTTAAAGGGGTTAATGAGTTGAGGAGGTCCAAAAGAGTTTCCTCTTGGTTAGTGGTTACTTCCGGCGGAATTACAATCGTCCATCCAAGTGGCACATGATCGGAAATTTACTAGTCATGGATCAAATCAGGAAGGTGCATGCCAGAGTCGATGGAGATTGCTTTCGCCCAAGGTGGAATTAATTGACAAACAATACAAAGATGTTGAAACTTGATTACTTCCTCATGAATGAAAATGGTGTCCTAACTAAGTTTTCGGGTAGGCAAATGCGATGAGGCAATGAACTATGTTTTGATCAAAGGTAATTGTAACCAAAGTGATTGCTGGAAAAGACTCTAGTTCGATACTGGAACCTGAATCTACATTAGAGGTTAGAACTCTGGAATATTTTTCAATCCTTTTGGTCATCAATGTCAACACGTTTTAAGGCATAGCACTGAAAACCCAGAATCGCCCCAGAAATCTCCAATCGAAAGGAATAAAATCGAACATCAGTCGAACAATCTGAAATAGAATAGTGATGTCAAAAATGTAATTGAATATCAAATGAGATCGATATCTTGCAAAGAAAATAAAATTAAACAGTTCAAGGCATACCTTAAGGATATCGAGATCATTGCTTTTCTGGATGCTTTTCAAGTAGTGCGAAATTGCTTGGAATGGGCATCATCTGGACCTCCTCATTAACGTAGGCCATTTGAATTTCTCCAATCTTGTCTCGCTTCTCTATATGCCTTGTTTTAGCCCAAGTATCCTTTTGATAGATTTTCACTGACAACATGGATTGGGGAAAAGCCACCTGGCGACGATCCATTGCACCGTTGGGTGCATTAAAGACCTGGGAACTAACCTGGGAACCCAAGCTTTGCTATGTGGATGGTGACCCATTGCGCTTCAATGTAAGCTATTATTCCCAAGGGAAATAATGCTAGTTAAGGAAGTTTCGCTTGTTCATACACAATATGCAAATTGAATGGAATTAAGTCTTAAATCTTTCCCTAGTAAAAAGCAGGAAAATTTGTTATTTCAAAATGGTTTGTTTGTTGTATCTTCATGCAGATTTTGCCATGTCTTACTACCAAAAATTCTGATATCTCAAGGGACCTTGCACAACATAACTGTGGGTTTAAAAGACTGTATGGTCGGAGACAGAGTTTATGCGAGGTTGAGAGGTTAGTCAAATGCTTTTGCGTGTGTGGTAGTATTGTGTGACTTTGAATTTCTCAACATAATTTGAAAATAAACCCAAAAATATGTTAAAATGTCTTGGAAATTTCGTTTGATCTTTGCTCTTTGTCCTGTTGTAAACTATGGAATAATTTCAAAGACGAAAAACGCACCAAATGACGTTTGAAACCTAAAATTAATTCCTTAAAAAAACTAATAATTGCAAAAACTAGATTTCAAATTCTCTACGGTCAAATCCTTCTACTTAATAAACTAGAAACGATTTTGATGTTTCGAGTGCAGGTTCAAACAAGGGTACAGGATATTTTTTTGATACATCGCATTCGAGTTACAAGGGGGGCAAAGGCTCAAATTCGTTCACGGCTAGTTTTTCTAAAGTAATTATGCAGATGCTGAAGTACACCAAAGATTTATTTCTTTGTATTTCTAACTGACATTTGTTTCTTTAACAATTATTTGGTTCGTATTACTTGGCGTATTTTGGCAATATCAAGGAAGGAAAACCAAAATACTAGTTTGTCTATCATTCCCGATTATGAGCTTAAGTTTTTCCCTTTATCCCAAATATCATGGGAACACTTTTTGCTACCATCATCGCAGTCTAAAGATCATTTAAGAATTAGTTCGAATTTTAAGAGCTTTTAGGAAAAGAACTTCTTGCCTTTCAGTTTTGTTGCATTGATTGTGAATTACCAAACTTATGAGTCAGAGAAGAAGACAGCATCATCTGGCAGCCTTAATAACTAGACTTTCATTCAAACCGAATTATCAAGGTGCAATGACGTCACTAAGATTTTTATCGACGAGAAAAGGTTCCTAGAAGATAAACTTTCAAAATGTTATCCAGTCCTTTTATAAAAGAGTTAAAATAGTCATTTTTTTTACATACACAAAGCTTTAGTTACCCTACTTACCCTGCACTGAAGCCTAGTTTGAATGAATCATTGTTTTTAGATAATTCAGTTTCGCTCACTCATCATTTTTGAAGAAAAAAAATCCTGATTGGCCTGCTCGTGTCAAATATATCTCGGCTGCGAACGACTAATCGTGTGATAATGATCTCCAATGGTGATGGACAACCTAACATACCGTAATCAAAACAATCTGATACTGTGGAAGTTGCTCATCAAGTTACATGAGCAGTCCTGTGTCAATTTATTTCTGAAAGTCATTCCAACATTCAAATTGGTTTTTGTGTAATTGATCACGATTACAACAAGTTTGCTTTGATATCTTATGTATTACAGGCTGGCTAATCAAACGTGTTCGGTTGATCATTTCAAAGTCTGAACTTCAAAAAACTAATTATTGTCGTTGATTATTCAAATCAAAATTCTTAAACTAAAACTAGGATGTTTCAGGATCGTATTAACTCGACGCAGGTTGTGCACTGATGATTTTCTCCTTTTGAATGGTGGCCCATTAACTGTACAAATGATAACTTTGAGTGAGCTCAAATTTGAATGTTTCGGTTGGTCCTTGCCTCGATAACAACCCACTACAAAAATCAAACGGGTCCAAATCGGGCAAGTCCTTGAGCCAGAAAAAGGGCCCTGTTGTCCTCATATGATTTCTAGCATCTGCCCGAATTGTGCAACAGTGCACCATCCTTTGGCCAGGTATGGTTTTCGGCAATGGATGAGGCCCTAACCAAAGTAGAATGAGGATCCTTAACATCTTGTAGCAAGCCTTGGTTCTGATTTTCTCGCCCAATCTAAGAAAGAGCGGCGGCATCTTCTTTCTGAAGACACCAGGAACCATGATTCGTTATGCGTGGGTTATTGGTCTATTTCATTTCATTTTTTTATATTTTATTTGGCACCACCCTGTTGGATGGCCAGCCAGCGTTTATTTCTCTCCCTGCAAACCAGGCCAACTGAAGATTTCTTAAAAACTAATGTCTCGAATCTTTTAGAAAGGACTCGCCAAGAAAATTTATTCATTTTTCCCTAGAATTTCGTAAGACGAGTCTCTTTGCTAGAGTAGGACTCGAATCTGGATTCGGCGAGTCCGGGAAAAATTAAAAAATCAGAGGTCTCGTACCAGTCCAACTTTTGCCGGACTCACCCCAGCACTAGTAGTCGTAGTCAGATCCCAAAAACTTAGTTTACGATTAAAAATAATGAATCATATGTAATGTCAAAAGGAAGACTGATTGCAATCCACCCTGGATGGAGGTTGCATCGGTTTCGGTTGGAGACCTTCCGTCGTCAGTCGAAATTCGTCAGGGAACGTGTGAGGGTGGTACCAAACAAATCGAGACTTCTAATTTTTGTTCAAAAACAAAAAGAGATATCAAAAATACGATTTGCAACATTTTCAGACATAGCTACCGTGCACAGCAATCCCCTTATGCATCCTCTTCATCCACTTGTCAAAAACATGTTGGAGGCCTCCTTGGCAGAGCTGACAAAGCACCCCCTTCGCAGCAACATTAAGCTCAAAATTAGTGGCACATCTGTGTCCAGCAAGCTTGAGCTTTAGGTGTGGAAAAGGTTAGAAGTTGCAGGGTACCAAATCTGGGCTGCAAAAGTGCATGAAGCAACACCTTGATCTTAGTTTTGGCCAAGAAACCCCTGTTTTCCTGGGAGGTGTGAGGCTTTGCATTGTCCTGGGTAATGTCAATTTGCACAATTTCCGAAAGGATGGCTCTTTACTTTGCATACAAATTTCTTCAGAACCAAACAACATACCAAAGCAAACACTTATATCATCAGAACCGTGAGAGTTGGATCTTTCACATGAATCCAGTTTTGTCGAGGTAATTTCAAACGCAAGATTTTCATAACAGTTGTCCCGATTTGTTTGGTATCACCGTCGTAGTTTACTTGGCAGCAACTGGCGTTCGGAAAAAATCTTTTCACTTAGTTTTTGCCTTATTAATCAATGTTGAGCCCTCAAACAGGTAATTCCTAAACAAACCCGATAATATAGAAGCAGAAAGAAAATAAAGAAAAGATCTCTGAGCGGAAATTTGGCCGAGAAAATAACTGCTCAACGATACAAAGAAAATTCGATCCACGCCCTCTTTGATGATGGAAAGACCCCGACAGAGATCTCTGAGCTTTGGCAATGTTGATGTGGCGGTTCGTGCACTCAGCACCACTCGGCACCNGCAGCAACTGGCGTTCGGAAAAAATCTTTTCACTTAGTTTTTGCCTTATTAATCAATGTTGAGCCCTCAAACAGGTAATTCCTAAACAAACCCGATAATATAGAAGCAGAAAGAAAATAAAGAAAAGATCTCTGAGCGGAAATTTGGCCGAGAAAATAACTGCTCAACGATACAAAGAAAATTCGATCCACGCCCTCTTTGATGAACCCCTTGGACATCACCTTTTGGGTGTATGTTGAGTCCAATGCGTACAATATCCACCACACGAATGTTGAGGCCCCCCAAAGCCTTCGTCAGGGAGCACTGGCTGCCATACCCATGGAAAACATTCGGAATGCCAGTGGAAGGCTTTATTGATGATTAGTACAGTCTGACTAGCCGTCTAGTACAGTCCAAGCAACACACAAGTACAAGTAACTTTGAAAATTATGAAGGTTTCCCCTATTTGGCCGCCAAGTAATTCAGCAGGTTTGCTAAAAGTTAAACCAGTCCAAAGTTGTTTCCCTCGAAACTTCACAGGAATCGGAGAGCACTCGTACTGTTGGAGACTAGAAAGATTGGGACACTAAAGTGTTACCGAGCGTTTTCAATAGCATTCATGAGCTTTGTCCCAACTCGGGTTTCAGGGTCCCTTGTATTGACCATAGATGTTTAACGTGGGTTTGGTAACACCTTCAAGCCCTCCAGAATCCAGGTTAGTCAGAATATGAACCCCTGGGATATGGATAAGGATGTTAGATTCTAGTGTTAACAATTTGTGAGTTAATGCATGAATTGCATTAGCTAGCTTTCAAATGATACTGTCACCAGTTCATTGCTATTACAATCAAATTTCAGCCCAATTGATTGTATTCCCTCTCAAAACTTAGTAGATAACAGGAAAGAAGCTTTAAAGAAGCCAGCAAACGAACAGGATAACAATCATTAAAAAGTAAAATCAAAACAGGAGCTCAGGGGCTCTTTGTGAGCATTTTCATTGCAATTGACGAGGATTGTATGTAGGCCATGTTTGACCAAACACATTCTAAGAAAAAAACGGTTGGGCATTCAGTCAGAGCCCAGTGAGGGCCAACAAATTGGCTTCTTGTGAAAAAAGGCCTTGTAAGCCGTTCAGTCTTCTCAGGTCGAGTTAGAATTGAAGTAAACAAACTGATATCGAAAAATTGTATTACGTGTTACAAAAATGTTAACCTCCAATCAAGTTGTAAGAGATGTTGGCTAGACTCGTTTGACTTCGAGTTACTACGGTACTAGAGACTAAAGTAACTTTAGGTATAAGGGGCCTTATTTGCAACGTCACACGGCCCAAAGAAAACGGGAAGAGGCACGGTAGATTGCTACATAAACTGCTCTTGCCTTGCTTTGAAAGCAATTTGTTTTCCGGACATTATGTAACCCGAGGCACTAATTGAAAGTAAGATTTTGAAGAATTAGACAGAAGCAACACAAACGCATTATACTATAACAAGGAATTGGCCCAATCGGCCCTTTATTTGGTAGAGGCTATTATATCACAAAGCGCCCTCGTTCAGAGTTCAGATAAAGCACTGAGAGGAACCAAATTTGATCTATAAACCTGCATGGTTTGGAGTATCAATTAAGGGGTCCAAACTAGGAGACAAGAGGACTTTTGATCCTCTAAGATTTTGATAGTTCTTGAAACCTTTGGTCATGTTTTATTGATTTGTTTTGCGTGCTTTTCTAAACACTACACGGAAATAATCCCCAGTACTATCAAAATGAAAGGTTACATTTTGTCTATTTCTTGCCCCTTCATCTTTATATGACCTATGGAATTAGGTCAAAAGTAGCACAAAATTTTGCAAAATTAGTTCCAATTTGCCATGTTACATGCTCTTTTGCTTTCAAACATGCTTAAAGTTTTCCGTTTGATATTTTTTCCTCTGAGAAAAATATATTTTGCTTTTTCAAAAACCTTTTTAGTGATCATTTTAGAGCCCTAGTCATGATACATTGGTAATAATAGTGTTCCATTTCTAAGTTAGTGAAATTGTCCAAATGTGGCGGAATTTGGTGGAATAGGAATGTCAAAATGGCGGAATAAGTTTTTAAAAATATGGCAACCCTGCTTTCAATTCATTTCATACATTTCAAGCCATTTCGTTCAAAAATACGGGTATAACATACTTGATTAATGCACAAATAAGGTGTTTGGTGAGACTTGCTTCATATTTTCAATCCAAGGTCTCCACTCTTGTGTCATATCTTAAAAGATATTCACTTCTAAAAGCAACCTTTAAAGGCTTTTTAGATTTGGCAAGGCATCATCGGCCAGGTAAAATGGAAAAAAATACCTTAAAATCTGATTAGGCATGCACCGAGTGGCCAGAAATAATGGCAATCGAGTTTGACGTGTTATTTTTTTTTTTTGGTGCGGACTTCCTTACCGCTACCGGGATTGGAATCCCAGCAGTTCAAGACGAGAAGATTATTTATCATACTTGACTTTTATTTATATATATCATTTGATCGCCCAACGAATTGGAGTTGGCTGATCTGGCTAATCCTTGAATATAAGGTTGATCCGGAATTTTAATCAAAAACTTGTCCAAGTCTGACTTAGATCTTGCTACTGGATCAACCCCTACATAAACCTTACGAATATTTGAGGGCAGCAAATTGAACAATGAAGGAGCCCGAGAAAGAAGAGAGTTGGTCTTCATTGTTTTAACTAGCCTGGATTTTCGAGGGCTTGAAGGTGCTCTCAAAACGCACATTAAGCCTTTACGGTCACTACAATTGACCCTAAATCCTGGGTTGGGACAAAGCTCATGAATGCTTTTGAAAACGTACAATATCAGATACCTTTCGTACCTTCTCTGAGTACTGTACAATCCCAACCTTTCTAACCTCTCTTTGTACGAGAACTCTCTCATATCCTCAATGTTCCTAGTAAAACATCTTTGGACCTGCTCGAGCTTTTGCAAACCTGCTGAACTAATTGGAGCCCAAATGGGAGAGGCATATTCAAGATGCAGCTGAACAATCGACTTGTACAGAGTTAGCATCGTGACACTATCTCTGGACTTAAACGTGCGATATATCCAACCACATGTTTGAAAAGCCTTACCAACTTTCAACTGGATATGCTCATCGAACTTGCCATTATCATGGAGGATTACACCTAATTATGGAGCCTTTGGCTGTAGCAATTCAAAGCCATATCGAGCTATATGCTTAGAAACAAATTTGGGTGTTATTTCCTAGTTTTGATTATGAAGTAGCTATTACCATTGGCTTGCTGGGGTACCGTATTGGTAAAGCATCCGCTTTGCAATTTGCAAAGCCAAGTTCGATCCCAGGCTAGCCAAGTTCCAGTTTCTTTGCGGTATCTAAATTACAGCATAAGTTGCTGCTTTAACAGCTTAAAAGGGCGAACCTGCGGCCATTCCCGAGGGTGAGGTAATTAATTAATGTTGGTTGTGACGCCGAAGCGGGAATATCCCTCAATTGGAACACCCAAAAATCAGATGGCCGAGCGAGAGAGCTTTCATCTAACTTCGTAACAAACAAAACAATACTATTGTATTTTGTCCTCAAATGCCAAATCAACTTATTGCCTCTATTTCTGGCAATCTAGCGAACAAAAAATCCGTTGAATCCACTTCTGTGCATTTATGGATGGATTCATACGACAAATTTCGACAATCATGGAGAGCAATATTCAGGCGACTGGATCTTTGAGAGCCCTTGGTGACGGTTTGATTATGTAATTGAAGAATCTGGAAAGAAGTAAACGTTCCACAAGTGAACATGTATCTTTACCAAAACAATACATCGTCCCTGATTGACATCTCTGTCTGTGTACCATATTCGTACTATCGGAATCCTTACATGAGCCACTCTCATTCAGGGACTACTTTCCTATCAAATCATACGAGAAATCAGGTGCGTCGTCTTATGTGATTCTAAACCATCCCCCCCCCCCGACCTGGATTTCGTTAACAGTGACCATTGTTGGGTCCATTGCATAAGTAAGTCGTACTTTTCCCGGTTTTTTTTTCTCCGTTCGCTTTCAAGCTTGTCCGTGACAAGAAAAAAGAAAATAGCTTTCCAAGAACGGACGAATGTCGGTCGGGTTCCTCGCAATCCGTCGTAACGAAAATCGTCGCTTTCTTTCTCCGTAATATCAAGGATGTCGTGAACGTCGCAGAAGTAGGCCAAATCCATGACAATTGGGTCAGATTGATCTTAAGACGGAATGAAATCACAATGCTACTTTCTTCAAGCAGCAAATGAGTCAGTCAGTCTGGATCCCTCCTTCGGAGCAGAGCAATTCAGACATTATCTGGACATAACTTTGTAAATTCTTCATAACAACCAGAATGCGTCACGACTGTCTTTTTGTATAATCGTAGGATGCGTTTAGTTCGGCCCAAGATGAAGAAGGGGCCCATACAGGTGCATTTCATGGAAGATTCGAGAGTTGAGCACCGTCCAGAATGTTAACGAGTTAGTTCAAGAGACTTGAAAAAGACTTGAATCAAAAGGACAGAATGTAACTCAGCCCAGGTACTATTTTGCTCAGTAGAACGAGTGCGTTGCGTGAAATGTGAAAAACGCCCAACAAATGCTTCATACCCATTTTCTACTCCACTCGAAGGAAAAACACCCATCCGAATAATCAAGGGTTTGGTCTCCATTTTTGTCCTACAGAAACTAAACGTTTATTGCAACACCCCATATGCTGCAATTACTAATGGAACAATATTCATTTTAAATTAATATGGTTGTTCTTTTATTAGATCAGGCTCCATGAGGTACGAGCAAATGCGTGTTCAAGGAATCAGCAAGATAAAACACAATTACGTAAACATTTCATCTATAGAAACATTCGTAACCTGCGAGTTTTCACCTCGTTTGGGTAGGTAATAGTTACAGGCGTGCCCATAGCTCTTCATTAAAAAATATTTCCACAACTATTCTTTGAGCCTCTACTTTGCTCGATATAACCTTGATTGAAAGCCAATTTTCATGACGCGTGCATTATCAAACGTACAAAATTCGTGCTGCTATTTGTTTGTTTATATGTATTCCTGAGATACCATTCTTTCAGTTTACAAGCTCCAAGTAAGTTCCCTCTTCCTCTCTTCAAGACTCTCTGTCAGACCATTAAAACGTTCCTTATGAAAGAATGGAACCAATCCAAGCAATTTTACTGGCACGATGGGTAATTGGGAGACAACTATTTTTTCTCATGCATGCAAATAGCACGAGCATAAATACTGTCGACCCCAGTCTTCGTGAAGATTAACCAAGCTCAAAATAACTTTTCGTACATATACCTAAAAAGTAATACATATTATGATGCAAGTAAGAATGCAGATGAACCTTGAATTGGGGCACAAATACTTCCTCAAATTAGACTTTAGGATTGATTATTTGTTACCTTAAGCTTGCCAGATGATCAAACCACAATGAGAAATATAGATTAGGCTCCTAATTAAACACTTTCTATCTGCTTCAATTGAACAGGTTGGCGTCACAGCGATTTTGAATGCTTTAGCTATAAGACATGCCACAGGAATTAGTGCTATCAAATTGTATCCAAATCCTTATATTAACACACGCAGGAATTGAAAAGAATTTTATTTCTCCTTGACATCTCAACTATCTTTTGGAGAACAAACGAGAATTGAAATTTGTTGCAATTGGTTTTTGAAAGCTAAAACAGTGCAATCATGAAAGCCTGTCACAAAAGTGGCCAATCAAACAATCAAATTCAAAGTTGAAAAATGAAGTCCAATAATGAAAACCAAAAGAATATTCGGTACTCGAGGGCGCTATGGCCCTTGCTAAAAAAAGCAAAGCGTGAAATTCAAATTGTACTAACGGTATTTGCACCATATTCTGGGCCAGGAAGAAAGATCGTCCTAACCAATACACAAATCTTAACCCAATGTTCTCAAAATTTGTCATGTACTGTAAACTTGACCACTGTCAAAATGCCCAAATTACCTCCACGATGGGCTTCCCTTGAGATTTTGGATTCTTTTAGATAAGGATATTTTTTATAGAACGAAAATAATCTGTTAGGATTAAAGAAATCAAACATTTTATCTAACTTTATGTCCTTGAAAGACCAAGGCAAAAAGTAAAATCAGTTGGCAGATGAAAAAGTCCGAAAGGTAATTGAAAAGTTATTTAGTTTTAACAGGAGAAAATGGAGAGCAGTCAATAAAACACTTTTGGAAATGAAAATCGTGGAAGCTGCACAAAATCGAAACTGTACAAAATGCCACAAATTATACGAATCTATCAAAAAATGAAAAACTTAATCAAATTGTACATTTTGACCAAGCCTAAAGACCTCTTTTGCACCTTGTTGATGTTGCACCTCATCTCCCGATCCTTTTGAAAGTACGACCCTTTGGAAGACAGTCCGAGCGACCACCTGGAATGAGCGTTAAAGTCACTCAAGAAAGTTGCATTTATGTAGTGGTGTCCAAGAAAATTCATGTCAAATCTGTGGTGCTCTTTGGTGTAAACAAGTCTGACTCATTCTCGTTAGATCCCAGGACTTCCAAATGTATTTTGAGACTTCTTTTCGGCGAAGGATGACGCCACATTCAATATCTTCGATGTTCACCTGCATCAATTGTACCATTGGCTAGGAGAAGGGATTTCGCCGAAGGAAGGTTTTGAGCAATCAAGAAGGTGCTAGAAATCGGAAACTTCATTGCTTCAGCTATTGCAAGTCAATCATATACGTGGATCGGAGATGGCAATCAACTCCGGTGAAATGTAACATTCGTTTTCCGAGGCATTCTTATCAAGATAAGTGATAGTGGTGTTGTTCAAGCAAGCATTAGAAAGTGGACGACAGGCTAACTGTTCCGTTATTACCAATGCATTTTAACCTTAGCACGCACTGATATCCTCTTCGGGATTTCAATACTTCGAAGGACTCGAGGGAACAAGGCAATGAATCATCATTTCTGACAACTTTGACACCCTTCTCTTTTGAGTGGATTTTAATTCAGCCCGATTGGTTTTCCATGATTCTTCAGAACGACGCATTATAAAATCGACTTGGATTACGACCGAGATGCTCGCATTGTTTACGTATCAAAATGTTGTCCGATTTTTGTTCACTCTTGTTAGGTGAATTCAATATTTCTTTAGGAAATGACAGCTATCTTAACACTTTCCTATAGTGCCTATACACGATTGTGAATGATAAATCATGTATTAAAATCATGTTCTATGCACGCCTCGGTTCATTGAAACGTTACTTTTCGCTGACATTTAGATGGACAATGCTTACAGTATTTGAAGCGCCTCTTCATATGGAATAAGAAGAGAAGCTTTATATATCTCAATTCTCTACTTTGGGCTAACCATAGCTCAAGAGTGAATGCCTATCGGTTCCGATGGACGGGATTCAATTCCACTTGCCGTGAAATCTTCACTTTTTGTTGCCATGTTGGTCGTAAATGAGCAACGGAAAAACGATAGCTATCTGAACGAGCCTCTGGCTGACATAGTCAGGCGACTGCTTCAATCAACGGCCCCGTGTCTTCATTTTGCCCCAAATTGCTGCGTTCACCCATTCGGTCGCTGTGACAAATCTATTACTGGAATCCGTTGCTTGATCCTCGTGAACTGTTGAACGGCGTGTGGGAATTGTTAATGAGCCAAGCTCCTCTGGTGCTTTGAACTTGGATTTTACTTTTCGTGTGTTGCCCAGCTATTGAAAGCACCATGAGCGTCTGGCATATCATCCTCTTTGATCCATTCCCTCATCGTCCCTAAAGATCAATGAAGAGCTAACCCACACATACGTGCATGGAGACACACGTGGAAGATTGAGGCACAACCAAGCAACAGAAAGTTCTTGAAGGATGGGAACGTGATCACCCGAAAGATTATTTGGTTTGTTTGAACTCGTACATATGTGAGGAAGGCGGGAGAATAGAGTTCAAAGCATATCGGGCGTGGATCTTGAGTACCAAGACTAAGGGGATGCCAACTGGATGGTGGAAGGGGAAAGCAAAATTACCGCAAACAGAGTCGAGGAGTCGAGGAAAGCAGAATGTATTAAATGATTTGAAACCACGTGGGAATGTCGAACTCTTTTGGATTGATTACGAAGACACTATCTAAAGGAGGTTCAGGGTCATGGTCAGTTATGGTCTTGAGGCTTTTCTGATTGAAAAAGTGCAAGGATGTAAATCCAGCATTGGATATAGCCTTAAATTTATCATTATGAAATATTTGGCATCTGCTTGGATCATTTTCCAGTCCTTCAACTTCGGTCGATCGATTTTTGTTGTTGAAAGGATTGAAACTTAAAACACACCTTTGCCCTAAGCATGAAGCACATGTACTAAAGACTTCAAAATTTATTTCCTTGATTTGAATTTTAAATGAACAATTTGTAAAACCTTTTTTCAAAGGAAGGTTCGCCTCTAGGAATGATTTCTCTACCTATTCAAAAATCCCTCTTTAACAAAAGCTTGTTGTTAGTTGGAACCGAAATGAATCAAAGTAGAACGGAATACCCAAGACGTTGACAGAGCTACAGGGAAAATCAACTTGATTGATCCCTTCGAAGAGTTACTTCTAGCAATTCAACGAATCAACCATTTGAAAGAATTGACCTTCCAGAAAGGACTAGAAACCTATATGAAACCCCTGACTGGAAAATTTGTCGAAGTCAATGTACTAATCATTCGTACTGTAGAAAACGTTTGATCAATGACCCCAGATATCTAACTGTTTTCGTTACAATAACCTCCTCAATGAATCCCCAATGCCCATATTAATATTCAAAAGCCTGTGGACAGTCATGTGAGGCAGATTTCAAATGAAGTAATTTCTAATAAGCTTGTGATAGCTAATCACGCACGTAGGCGATTTTGATAAAGCCACCACCGACCAAGTGGACTGTCGGTTTTTGACCAAAAAATTCAACTCCTCACAAGTCTCGAGTGAGTTCGGTCACATGTCTCGATCCGAGCACACGAGTGTCAGATTACGTGGAATTGAGTTGGGAGAGGCACATGTCCACCAACTAATTTTTAGAACCCAGTCACATTCAAACGATACTTCTGAAGGAAATGAGAAACGAATCGTATTAGAAATGCCGTTGAGTGAACTGACATGAGGACCAAGTCAACCCACGAGTCACAAGTCACGTGGAGCATTCATCCATTAAGACAGGTAAGTTTAAGTAACAACGTTTGCAGGTTTTTCCAGGTTGAACGTCCCGTTTATGAGAAACTAATGCAACCAATTTGTAGTGATTTCTTTAAAAAAAATCGCGTGCTAATTGAGAGGCAATTGTAAAATGAACAATTGAATTCGTTTTTCAATGCTTTCTTGAGATCACTGCCCTTGAAATAAGGTAACGTCAGCCCTGAATGAAAAAGAAACATGAAAATTCAGTTTTTTACTAATGATTAAAAAACTGAAATCAGCGACTTGTACCCTTTAAGAGCATTACACGATGAAAAGGCACTCCCAAGCAAGAGGTGAGTGCATCTGGGAAAGGATACCTCTTAAGTACACTTGATGCTTCACTCATTGATTCGAGGCCTACGTCGGGATTTGGGCCTGTCTACTATGTGGGAGCACATCATTTAAATCTTTTATCAATTTTGGTAGGATTCATGAGATGCTCTTCTCCAAAATTGAAAGTTATATCAAAATCGGGTGCTTAACCACGACATGTTACTAAACAACCACCGTATGTAGGTCATGTTTGTTTAAACCGAAATTGAACTGAATAGAATAATCAACCATGAGTGTCAAGAGGAATTTCTTGAAATCGTGGAATCAAGGGGAGCATGTTCGTTATGTTTTAACAAATCAGGTGCAATTTGTACACTTTTGATAATTTATTACCATTTTTTTTATTTACGACTGGGCTCTAAATCTTAAAACGTATCATCTGTCATGCAAAGTAAAATGTTGGATGCTTTTGCTTAAAAATTTATTAGAAGAGGTGAAAGTTCTAATCCAAATTTTCTGGCTTTGGATCACTATAGCTCCGATCTCTTTAATCAATATGCCCATGAGTCA
>NC_081444.1:11220143-11224750 GCF_007210705.1 Tigriopus californicus
ACTTCCTCAAAAACTAGGATCATTTTGTCTAAGGCTGCATCTATGGACGATTCCTGTTTCAGAATTGAAATCAGGTCAATTTCTTCTAATCTTTCTATAATCAACGGCCAATGTTCATCTTTGAACTGGAACTTAGCCAAACCGACCTTTTTGGCCGGTCTTACTCTAGAGCACGCCGGCTTTTGAGTAATGGTCGACCCTATTTCGAGAACATGATGATCTGACAGATTACTAGGTGTCACATGGACATACTGAATCAGATCAGGGTCATTGGAAAAGACCAAGTCGAGAACGCTATTCTCTCTATTGGCTACACCAACATGCTGAGAGAAATTGCTCAAGATCGCAAATTCTTCTAGCTTTTCAAACGACTGAGATGTCGATTTCGAAATGGGAATATACCCATCAGGACTAGCCTCCCACTCTACAACGCAAGCCGGAAAATTAAAGTCCCCTACAAAGAAAACCTTTGAGCAAACTGACTGGTCCGACTCATTTCCTATGAATTTGAGAGCTGACATAAAAGAGCTTACTGAGCAAGAAGGGGGTCTATGCATTGTTGCAATAGACAGATCAAGTCCTCGGATATGACAAATTAAGACCTCTGCTTCTCCATTCGACATTTGAACATGACTAATTTGCAAATCATTCCTAACATATAGGTATACACCCCCATGTGGGAATATGGGATTATCAGGGCGTATCCTATCACAACGAACTAAGTTGAAACCAACTATGGTTAGTTCTTCATCTAAGACCCCTGACCGAAGCCAGGTTTCTGTTATAGAGATGAATGCAATCTCTCTCTCAACGGCTAGTTCTTCTAAGATCTTAACTTTCGCGCTGTCTCTTTTAGAAATCAGACAATGTACGTTCAAATATAGCCTCCTTGGACCATCCTCTCCAACCATAAAAAATCCCTCTTATGAACAAAGCTACGTTCTACTGGAGGCAAAGCATAAGCTAATGGGGATGGCTGGGTTTGAGGAATGGGTTGGGCAGCTACATTAGAATAGGAACGAATTTTGGGAATATGGGTGGGGCAAGGAATATTAGGGAGGAGAGTGTTTATAGGAATAGGGGTGGATTGGGTATTTGAAGGAAGAGGAGGGAATTGACAAAGAGGGCGGGGGGTAGGAGGAGAGGGAGGGAGGAAGCTAAATGGATCAAGGAAGGGGGGTGGGGCGGGATTAGGTTTAGGAATAGGGTCAGCTCTAAAACTACGAAACTGAGCTATCCTATTTCTCGGCTTTCTTTGCGTCCCTTCTACATGGACGGAGGTACACCGTACATTAAAGCACGTCTTTAGTCTCATGGACAGACGGCACATGTACGGGTGAAAAAAAGGACAATCAAGCAAGCAAGATTTTGATTTTATATACTTAAAAAGAAAAGATTTTATAAATAGCGCCTAAAAGAAAATCTTTATTTACAAAACTTACCATCTTACCAAAAGATGGTCTTACCATTTTTTTCATTTCATTTTTGAAGACCCCGCCATTCGCGGCCACACAGCATTCGTTTCTAGACTGAAATGCCTTGCAGGGGGCCTTGACCTCATCCTTGGGCATCTTGCGCCAGTACATTTCATCGGCGGCCTTGAGAGAGGCAATATTTGGATGGGAGGTGGCACAGGCCTTTTCCTCCAGGTGCGTCCAAACAAAGTAATCCAAGGGTTTTAGGTTTGGTGAGGACCGAGGGCACATATGCTTGCACCAAAATTTCTTGGATCCCAATTGTTTGTGGATGTACTCCTGGACGTGGTTTGAGGTGTGACTGGGCGCACCACCTTGGGTCCAAATCCAGTTTCTAAAGCCGTACATCCTGTTGAGGTTTGGGAACTCTGAAGTTCTTCTCATGACTAAAAATGACCACCTTACCAGTGCTGTGATTTTTGCGGAAATTGATCCCCTCTTGCCCCGTGCAAGCCTTTATTCTCGTTGCTTTTCTGTCAGCATTTGCAATTTGACAACGGCCCTGGACTTCATGGCCAAGTCCTTCTTCACCAGTATGCGCATACTTGGTTCAATCACGCCGTTGCCCCTGGTAAGCTTCCGCACTGAGACCCTTGGATTGGCGTTCACCGTCCCTTTGATCTTGGCCACCAGAGTTGGGGTGCAAATAGTACGAGGTTGTCCAGCATTGCCAGTGCGGTTCTTGAGGTCTCCCGACTCCCTGATGCGTGAACCGTGGTGCGGTTTAGCCCAAAAGTTTTTGCCAATTTTATTGGTTTGTCACTAGCCTGAAAACGCGCAACAACTTTGGTACGTAACTTGGACATCCTCGTGTAGATTGCAAATGAGACATCAAATCAAAACAAACAATGTCGCAAATGAAAGGTAACTGACGACATAACCTTTCTTGAATATACATTGTCCTCATAAAATTGATTTTAATGCCAGATAATGGATGTTAAAAATGTGTTGCACACAATTTGACGCACTCGGTATTACAGAGGCCGAAATTCGATACAAGGGCACTCATAAAAGACCAAGAACGACAACAAGGCAATCATGAAGGCTGACCAATACCAAAACAAAGCCGTAATTAGCCGCTGGTTTTGACCACAAAAGTAATCTTGACCTGACCTCGAAATGAACTCAAATGAGATAATGAAAGGAGACTACAGGAGTAAAAATAAATCACACAGTTTGGTATTTGATCATTTCATTCTGTTGAAAACTTCAATATTAACAACAACAGCAGCGATGAAACTCAATTTTATTTTATGATCTGGCTCTAAAGAATATGGATCACTTTCCCGTTTTACCCTATAATTAGCGTGGAAAATTATAATGAATTGTGGGACATTACTAATTGATATTCATTGTAAATTAGAATTCTATGAATTCTTTTTCATATTAAAATAGGCGCTGTGGAGAAGAATTCGCCTTTTAAAAAGGATGCAATTCCGTTTTTTTGTTTAAAAAAAGGGAAAGGTTACTGGGGCAACGATCTCGACCAATTCGCAATCGTTCCCAACTGTGAAGTCTCCCCGAAAGCGGGTACCGAATCTCAACTTGTCCTTTATCCAGAGTTATCCGAACCCGTTGCAGTAGAACCCCGTCGAGTCCGCTCTCGAGAGACCTAAAAGTTCTTATAACACTTAAATGAACAAAATGGACTGTATTTTTTCTTCTCTTTATTCTTGTTGGATTTCGCCGAAAAATAATCCTTCACATGTCACATAAAACCAAAGATGGCGTCTACTCAACTCGTTTTTTGTTTTTTCCCTGCTTGCTCGCAAACGCCCCTTTTTCTCTTCAGGGTGACATCTCAAAGGGAACGAGAAACACATAACAATGAAATAAAAGCTTAGATTTCCGTCTCAGCATTCTCCCCCTCTTTCTCGAATCCCCCTTGAGATTCCCGGAGAAGACACAGCTTGGTTATTGGACGAACCATCTCTCTGTCGGCTAGCTTGACCTTGGCTGCTCGTACATTGCCGTCGTTTCCAATGAACACTTCCTGGACGGTTCCAACACTCCATTTGGCCCGAGGGGCCACTGGGTCAACGACTAGCACCTCATCTCCAACTTGAAGATTTCTGTTCTGTGACCTCCATTTGTCCCGAGCAAGAAGGGTGGGGAGAAACTCCTTGTTCCACCTATCCCAAACATCGTCGATGAGGCGCTCCATATAATGGAAATGTCGTCTTGGGCTCATTACGGCGTATTCTCTTGCTGGGACGGTGGAGTTTGGGCGTAGTAGTAAGAAATGATTGGGGGTGATCGCGGAAGGCTCATTCGGGTCACCCGATTCATAAACCAGCGGTCTCGAGTTAAGGAAGTTGGAGACCTCTGAGAAAAGCAATCGCATCTCGTCCTCCCTCAAATGTCGATGAGTCTTGTTCTCGCGTTCCAAAATCGCTCCCATGGCTGTTTTCACTGACCGAACCAAGGCTTCATGAGCTCCCCCCCAATGAGGTGCAGCAGGTGGTTGAAGAGACCAAGCAATCCCAGTCTCTTGATTGCCAATTATCTTCCTCGCCGCGATAAAATTTGTTCCATTATCGGAATACAAGGTCCTTGGGCGTCCTCTGAGAGTTTCGAACATTCTGAAAACAGACAGGAAGTCCTCTCCACTGAGACCACGCGCCAATTCTAGATGAACAGCGCGAGTGGTTCGACAGGTGAATAAGGCACCCCATCGCTTCTCAGTTTTATTGCGTCCCACCAATACCAAATAAGGCCCAAAATAGTCAACCGAAGTATTGTAGAAGGGAGGGGAGGGACAATCCATTCGTTCAATAGGCAACCCAGACATTAACTGAGACAGGGGTTTCGCTGCTCTCTTCACGCAGAAAACACATCTTTTCCGACACCGCTTGACGGCCTCTCGTCCCCGCAACACATGATACCGTTGTCTGACCATGGCTACCGCATGATTTGTTCCCGGATGACCTCCACTCTCATGAATTTCGTCCAGAATCCAATCGGTCAAGGGATGTTTAGGATCCAGCACTAAAGGATGACGATGTTCATATGTTGTCCGGGCCTTATCCAACCGACCCCCAACACGCAACCCCCCCTCCTCATCCAGAAATGGGGTCAACCCCAAGAGACGAGAGGTTTTCTTCAAACTTCTTCCCTTTCTAATCTGGTCCA
>NC_081444.1:11224783-11236735 GCF_007210705.1 Tigriopus californicus
AATGGGGTCAACCCCAAGAGACGAGAGGTTTTCTTCAAACTTCTTCCCTTTCTAATCTGGTCCATTTCTTCAGCAAAGCTTTCCCCTTGGGCCTTCTGAATGAGCCACATTACCATCTTTTCTTCACTCACTTCTTCTCGGCCGTGATCTTGATCATTCAAGTTTGATCTTCTTTTTCTTACTGCTTCCTGAAGAGATGTGATTCCTTCCCACCAGGTCTCTCCACCAACCTCGAGTACTGACGTGTTGTAAACTTGAAACTTGGTTCGCATCTCCTCAACGTTTTTCTCAATTTCAATTTCCTTGGGCCAAATTTCCTCCCCTCGAGACAGGAATTCAGGCCCACGAATCCACAACGTCGGGACGATTTCGAATCCTAAGTGCGACCTGGTGGCAAGGTCTGCTGGATTTTCCTTTCCTGGGACATGCCGCCACTCACTTGGGCTGGAGATTGTTTGGATTTCTCCAACCCTATTTGAAACAAAAGGCTTGAAAAACGACGCAGTTCCTTGGATCCATCCTCGCACCGCCATTGAATCCGTCCAGAAGCACCTTTTGCTCACTTTGATTCGGAACATTTCCCCCACTGTTTCCGCCAGTCTTGCTCCCAACAAGGCTGCGTTGAGCTCCAGCTTCGCCACTGATATGGGCTTTATTGGAGCTAACCTGGTTCTGGCCATGACCAACGAGGTCGTGATTTCCCCATTCATTTTGATGTGGCGAAGGTAGGTGATTGCGGCAAAAGCCTCTTCACTTGCATCGCAAAACGTGTGCATTTGCGTTGATTCCACTCCGTTTGGAATCAAGCATCTCTTAAATCGGACATTAGCCAACTCTTTGGCTGTAGCTAGCCAGCGCTCCCACCAGACCCTTTCCTCCGAGTTCACTGCTTCATCCCACGTCAGCTTCAACCGGGAGAGTTGTTGCATTCTGATCTTTCCTTTAACAGTGAAAGGGGCACCCAGCCCTAACGGGTCGAAGATTCCAGCCACTTTGCCTAGAAGACCTCTCCGTGTGAATTGAGGCTCTCCATCGAGGCCCTTCAATGTAAACGCAATAGAGTCAACGGAGGGATCCCAGTGCATCCCCAAAACTCCTCCCCCATAGCCAGTTAATTCCACTTTATCCTGAGTTTCGCCGCTCATTTCTTCCTGGACTTCTCGAGCATTTGACGTCCATTTGGTCAAGTGGAACTTTCCGTGCTTCAAAGTCTCCGAGACTAGACGGTTAGTTTGAATCGCATCTTCCTTTGTCCGATGACTGTTTAGGTAATCATCCATGTAAAATCGAGTCCTTACTAAATCCAGAAGTTCTGGACTTCCGAATTCCTCCGCCGTCCTCCACAGCACATGAATGGCCTGGCAAGGTGAGGACGAATCCCCGAATACGACCCCCGTCATTTCAAATAGCTCAGGTTCATCAGCATCTTCACTCCACAAAAATCGATGGAAGCGAGCGTCCTCCTTTTTCATCCCAATTTGACTGTACATGGCTTCGATGTCCGACGCAGTCGCCACTTCATATTCCCTAAATCCTGTGAGGAGTCTCGCAAGATCGTTTTGAAGAGGAGGGCCCGTATAGAGGCACTCATTAAGAGACTTCCCAAAATACCTTGCTGAAGAATCGAAAACGACCCGTAGCTTCCTCTGTCTTGGATCTTTGTATACTCCGTGGTGAGGAATCCACCTTTGGCACGGGTGGTTGATTTCTTCCTCACTAGTGACTTTGATTGCGAACCCTTTTTCAATATATTTTCTGATGGCAAGTGCGTAATCGTCGGCGAATTCTTGGTTCCGTTTCATCTTCCTCTTCAGAGTCAAGAATCGTTTCATGGCCATCCCCGGATTGTTCCTTGGCCTTGGTCCTTCTTTCCAAGGCAGCTCTACCTCGTAACCTGGCGAGTTTAATCGTTTCTTTGTGCCGTCTTCAATTAATTTCATGGCATAAGAATCCTCCAAGGACCAAACCAGCGTTCGGTCTGATTTTCCTTCCGTTCCAAATCCTTCAGACGCAAAGAAATCTCTCATCATATTTTCCAGTGCTTCCCCATTCTCCTGGATGAAACTAATGAAATGCTGAGGCCTCTGCTTGGCAATGATAGGTGGGACTCTTCCACGTACTACCCATCCCAAGCTGCACTTGAATGCATAAGGTTCTTCATCGGTTCCACTTCTCACCTCCATCGGGACTAATAGTTCGCCGTGATCCATCCCCACCAACACATCGACTTTTCCTTCGCAGGTTCTTAACGGTAAGGTTTTCAGATGTTCCATGCTCCCTTGGATACTCTTCCACTGGAACGGTCTCAAGTTGGTGCACACTTGGGGTAAGACCATAGCTCCAAAATGGAATTCGTCCTTTTCGTTGGTCCCCCCTATCTTGAAGGCAATGGAGCCAATTTGTTGATTTACTTGCTTGGAAACCATATTTAACTTGACTTTTCTCTTTTTTGATTTCCGTATCCCCAGGCTGGCCACCAGCGACTCGCTCACGATGGAAGTATCCGAACCTTCATCCACAAGAGCGTTGGCGATAATCTCCTTGCCATTGTAAATGCATCGGATTGGGATCACTCCTAGACAACCCATCCTATGGACGGCGTTAAGTTGAACTTCTGTGCTCTCTTTTGGCGAATTTTGGACAGTGACTGGAAGTCTTTCCTGGTGTAACCAGGTGTGATGTCTTCCTTGGCAATCCGGTTTTCGACATCTCCATTCTTCTTTATGCAAGTAATCCGAAATTCGATGTCCTCTTTCTAGGCAGAGATAACATAATCGAAACCTCTGTACCATTCGTCTTCTCTGGGCTACGCTCGCTTGTTTGAACTCTTCACAACTCTTTTCTTTATGCCGTCCATGACAGATCTGACAAGATTCCAGCCGCGGGTGGGCTTGCATTCCATTCACTTGGGCCTTGGATCGAATCCTTACTCTTGTTTGTGCCTCAGGCTTAAAGTACCGATCCTTTCTCGCTCTATCCATGGACCATTCTCCGAAATGACTTATCCTTTCGGATGCTCCAAGATCTTTGGCATAACTGTCCCAGTGGAAAAAATGCTCCCGGTCCATTTTGTGCTCTAACCGATCCATCAACACGTCAAGGAGCCCATCTCCCTTGGGTAGTAGTCGAGTAATCACTCGTAGATGGCCTTGAATGGAATCTGCAAAGGCCGGAAAGTTATTCGGATCTCCATCTTTAACCTCAGGTAGATCGTGCAGTGCTTGGAGATGGGCTCGTCTTAATTCTTGGGTATCTCCAAATCGCTTATGGAGAACTTTTTGGGCATCACCATAGTCATCGCTTGAATTAGAGAACCCGTCAATGACCCTCTGACAATTGGGACTTAGACTGGCTCTCAGTAGGCCCATCTTCTCTGCGTCCGAGCTTTTAGTATTGTGGACTAGGGATTCAAACATATTGGCCCAGCTCATGAATTCCAGTGGATTGCCCCCAAACACGGGCATCTCACTCCGAATGGAACTTCTAAGCTGAACCGGGCCGTGGGTCAAGGTGCTCTCAGGTGCATCTTTGGTTATTCTCATCCAGCCGGCTGGCTCTCGTCCGTCGAACCCGTCTCCATCATTTGGTCTACTTCCTCCCTCAAAAGGAGGATCCTTGAATTCTTGGGCCCGGTCATCCAGCTCTAGCGCATCTAACTGGGACTGAAGCTTCCTTTTTTCCCCTTCTACCTTGGCTGAGTGATCTTCCGTTTCCTGGAGCTTGGCTTGAATCTTCCGGCGTTCCTCTTCGCGGAATCGAGTCAATGGCGTCTGGCCCGAGCCAAACTCGGTGCTTGCTTCATCGGCCCGTTGTGCAATGTGATCTTCGACCTCGGCAATCATTTTGAAAACTCGACTCTGTTCAGCGGTGAAATAATCTTCTAATCAAACGAGGGCTCTTTCATCCTGTTCTCCGTCGATTATTTCATCCACCAGCTCTCTGAGATCCACCACCAACCTCCTCAGGGGGGGTAGCTTCAGCCTCAATGCTGTCCTCGATGTTGGTGGCTCGCTCTGCAAATCCTTTTGAATATCCTTTAAAAGTGATGTGATCGACCTTTTCTTCCTTGACATGCCCTTGCGGATTTCCTTGATCACTTCGGAGTCGACAGCCTCTTCCTCGTCTCCACCATTCTCGTCATCTGGTTCTCGTGCGGGAGGAATGGGGTCACTCTTCTTATTCGCCATTGCGATCTAGAAAACGTTTCCCTTTCACTCCCCAATCCAACAAATCCGGCTCGAAGGACCAATTTTTGGGGCAACGATCTCGACCAATTCGCAATCGTTCCCAACTGTGAAGTCTCCCCGAAAGCGGGTACCGAATCTCGACTTGTCCTTTATCCAGAGTTATCCGAACCCATTGCAGTAGAACCCCGTCGAGTCCGCTCTCGAGAGACCTAAAAGTTCTTATAACACTTAAATGAACAAAATGGACTGTATTTTTTCTTCTCTTTATTCTTGTTGGATTTCGCCGAAAAATAATCCTTCACATGTCACATAAAACCAAAGATGGCGTCTACTCAACTCGTTTTTTGTTTTTTTCCCTGCTTGCTCGCAAACGCCCCTTTTTCTCTTCAGGGTGACATCTCAAAGGGAACGAGAAACACATAACAATGAAATAAAAGCTTAGATTTCCGTCTCAGCAGTTACACCAAGTCATTGCTTTGATTTTTTTGCATATTGCTTGTTTTATTTAGTCTTTCCTTAGCTTTTACCGAAACAAACAAAATATTCCAGATTTTGTGCCAGTATTTTTATTGCACAGCAAAGCGATCAAAACGAACGACGTTGCGAATATCACGAGTTTGAGAACGTCCAAGTTGTGATGATGCTTTTCACAACTTAAAATATCATGAGCCTGAAGTTGAAATATGCAACCAAATTTGAAAAATGGCCCATAAATATTTTGACATTTCGAAGAAACAAATTGAGGGCAGAGGTTCTTTCTAAAAAAGCCTGTCAAAACTCCCCTCTACAGTGCATGTACAATATAGGTCGTCGGCAAACGTATTTGTCTGGAGAAATGGACATCACAAATTAATGAATAGTTCATGCGAAGGAACATTTTTAATTTTGTATTTTTTTGAAACTTTTTAGATCATCTGATGATAAGTATTGTTCACCGAGTTCGTTGCAAGCTTTGGTCAAATTTGGACTTTTACATATATTCATTAGTCTAGTCTAACGCCCATGAAAAGATTTTTACAACAACGTGAGTTATTTGATTCAACAAGAAAAAAATCATTGGCATGAAAATTGTTAGAGAACACAAGACACTCGACTAGTTAGGTGCCCCACATGCATTCACTGAGGGATCATCTCTTAATGCTTTTAGCCAATTGTCATCTCTGTGACAATTATAAATGGGCCTGTTACCTTTATCCATTACATTCATACTCGCCAAAGTTACCTAGAACACCAAACATATGTTATAGTATTACCATTTAGGCCCAATGTTGGACATCATTTTGTACCTAACAGGTTAACGATGGGACACCAAACTCCATTAGATTACAACTAGGCTCCAATCAATTCGAAATCAACTCATGGATGGATTATGATGATCAAAGCATCAATATGGAAGCACAATCAAAAATATCTATGTTTTATTGCCGAGGCGCCATCTAATGGTGAAATTTGAAGTCAATAATTTGCAAGCACCATTAAAAAGAGATAAGGCTAGAATTGCTAGGATTCCAGAACAGTTTTATCAAATGGCCCATACCAAAAAGTTGTTGAAGAAGAATTCTTTTCCAAGATCTCAATTTTCTTGTCTTTACTAAGAGTAAGACGCCATCGCGTCCAACGATCATGAAAGCTTCAGTTTTTAGAAAGATGGCCATCTCAGAAAATAAGTGGCGTCCATTTCGAGACAAGACGAAAAGAGACCGGGAAATTGGTGAAAGTGGAAAAATTCTAGTTACTAATTATATTTTAATCCATGTGTTTTAGTTTGAGCCTACATTTGACAGATTGCGTCTTGAAAATACCTGGATCTTGACCGTGAAAAGAATGAGCCTGACCGACCTCGTGCCCAAATATTTGATCTCAAAGTCCGAATGATGGCAACTGCTGGAAAATTCGTTTGTTCACTCTTCTATCTCAAGAAAATGGTCGTTGATTTCTCCGCTTTGATAAGATTAATTATTGTCTGTTGAGCTTTGAGCTGTGGGTTGAGGACAAGGTACAATTGGCAAGCATTGCGCGAAGCAATTTCGTCGCGATTGTATTTTGTCCAGCCCCAGAGTTCGAAAAATATATGATTCAAGATTAAAAGTGTGTTGTTTTTCAAGCTTTCTTGGCGGGGCATGTCAGCTGGCAAACAAAATGGCGGCTCCTGCCAATCTCTGAAGCTTCGGATGGAATTGGCAAGGCAATGTGTTGTCATGAGGGCTGAAACTGAGCAAGAAAAAATTCTGCCTTCCCATCGATACGTAAGGTTCTTAATCTTAAACCTTGACACCAGAATCTCATCGGAATATTTTAACGAGACTGGTTTCTTCCTTATCAACAACCACTTGGACCATTGTTGCTGTTTGTTTAAAATTCTCGATCTGACTTCATCTTGTACTCATTTGCCGTAAAGGGTCCTCTAAAGTCGACCAATGATATTGATCTGGCAAAGAACACTTCTGTTGCGCCTGTCAAAGTACGGAATAGCTCCTTCATCCAACTTGACAGTGCAATGGTAGCTAGAAAAGACAGGGTACTTCATGGCCTCTTTCGTTGTGAATACAAATTCATGCTCAGCTCAAGAACACGCAATCAAAATAACGGGTGCTCACGGATGTCCGTAAGTTCGTCTCAATTTGACAGTCCACCCCAGCGCATCATCCTCAAATCAGCCTTGAAGGGTGAGTGTAAACAATCGGATCCCCAGGCTTAGCTATGTGCATCATCTATTCATTGTTCGATATGAATAGCTATCTACCTAATGAGTTAGTCAAGTGAGATCTTCTTGAACAAAGCTAATTGATGGATGGGACTCAAGACTCAAGTTCCATTCGGGATTGCTAAGGCTGCGCGGCTAGACCGATTCAACACTCAGGCTCATTCTTCAGCCAATTCGAGTTGTCATTTCCTATTGAGGCAGATCGGCTGGACTACTTGATTTGCTTCGATCAATGGCTGAAATGTTAAAGCGAACAAATAAAAAAAAAGGAGAAAAAGGAAAAAAGAATTGTCAAACGCCAGATCCGACCAAAACCAGATTTTTGCCCAATATCCAATATCAATAACTTTCAGAGACGATTTGAGCGCACGAAATGGCACCTCGGTAAACGTTCTGGTTGATAGCTTGAAGTAATGTTTTCGTAGTTTTGATTCTAGGCTCCTTTTTGGGCCTTGAATTGAACCAAAGACCTAGAGGGATGATATTTTTCCACAAATGACAAACCAGTCTGCGATTAACTAACCCCTTAATAGTAATAATAGTAATAATGATAATATTAAGAAGAATAAGAATAGGGTATTGGAAGTCAACTAGTTGTGAGATTCGCAGTGCTCTGGTCCATAGTGGTTCTAGCCCCACACTACTATCGTGTCTCATCTTGCTTGAAACAAGGCCTGTGCCTTTTTTCTTTGCCACAGCCCTCGATCCAAGAGTGTCGCCGCCCAGAGCCTTTGAAACACATGTGTCAGCCTTGCATTGTTGAGACGTGGACAAGCTCCAATTTACAGTTGGGGCTGATGTCATCCTTGTTGCCTTTGATGCAGCCCTCCAGAGCCACGGTCCCTCCAAGTATTTGTTTTGGAAGTGCGTGTGTGACCTATGCGGACCCTCGATATCTGGCTGTTTTGACGTTTCGTGGTTGTGACTTTTCAATGAAGAGAGAGCGGTGATACGAATTGGGAGGAAAAATCTGCCCGTGGAAGGAGGAGATCTGGAAGTGTGATAAGATCCCACTGGCACCTTTTAAAACGATTCCAGTCCTAGAGATCACTCAGTTGTGCCCCATCTTTGGCATTGACAAGTTCTCCTAAGAAGTCGCGAACAGCTCCAATCCCTAGGACCCAAATATCATCCAACATGATTTCCAGTTTTAGTCTGTTTGGCCTCTACATGGGCTTGGCAGTGATTGTTGTCGTCGTAATTGTGAAGACCCTCTTGGAAATCCTATCCATTCTAAAGAGAGGTCGGAGCCAAAGGAAGAACTTAAATGCTCCCAAAGGACCAACTCCGTGGCCAATTCTTGGATCTTTGCACATGTTGGGGAACAGAGATATCCCATTTTCCGGACTGACAGAGATCCGCGAAACCTTCGGCGATATCTTCTCCTTGAAATTGGGCGAAACTGAGTGCGTGGTGGTAAATAGTGTGGAAATGAGGGACGAGGTTCTCAACGCCAATCAAAAGGGCGATGATTTTGATGCTCGTCCCAACTTTGAGCGGATCCAAAGACTTTTTGGCGGAAACAAGGACAATGGTAAATAATAAAACACTCTCTGCATGGACTTAGTTGGAAGTTCAAACCTCGAAGATATGTCAGTCGTGTCAACTTCAATATGATTAATCAATGTAACTTTTTCCTTCTAGCTTTGGCATTCTGTGATTTTTCACCCCTTCAAAAACTCCGAAGGGAGCTTATGCATAAATTTACCTTCACGTACTCTCATTCGGAATTGTGGCACGAAATGAACCGGATTTGCATGGACGAAGGCTCACAAATGATCCATCATCTTTCTGACTTGACCGCGGAAACTAACGCTGTTGACCTTAAGCTCGTGATCCTCAAGGTAATCATTGTCCTGTCAAAAGAGGGTTTGAAAAAAATTTTACACGTCAAAAGGATAAATGTGGTCCTTTTTTTGGTTTAGTAGTCAATCAACAGTTCATAACAGAATGGAATGTCGTCAGCCGACATGCTTCTTTTCAAAGTTAATAGTCAGTGACAGTAGTAGCAGGGGGACACTTTTTTGTTTGAGGGTACAACAAGAAGCAGCAATCTTTGCCTTGTTACGAGCTGGAAATGGCCACTTTTGGGCCGAGACCATTTCAAATCTATTTGACCCATCTGCTCTGTTGTCATAGATTGCTTAACAATCAAAATCGTTATGAGTGGGGCACGTTCTTATGCGATGCTGGCAAAAAATGAATTAATGTGCTCAAACGGACCAGATTACTGACGATAAAGAGACCCCTCAGCTTTTTTTAACCAAGCCAGACCAGTTTTTCTGGAGTATTTTTGCCAACCATTAGGTTCCCCTCACCTTGAGACACCAATATGTGTAGCCTCCATTTTCGAACTTTTTGTCAAATATTTTACTGTTGTTTCTAGACGTGCGGCAACATCTTTAATCGCTACTTTTGTGGAGTTGGTCACGCCTCATTTGATGACCAAAGTTTCGAGCATTACATTCGAAGCTTCGATCAAGTTTTCTGGGAAGTGAACACCGGACGACTCTCGGACTTCATCCCATGGTTTATCAGATTTGAAATGCTTCCCTTGTGGAAAGCCAAGAAAGCCACCGGAGTAGTGAGAAGCTACGTCGATCATGAACTTGTGGAGGCTACTGCTCAACACGATAATCCTCTTTCATTCCTGGACATCTTGAGACCCTACCTGAACGGATCCATGCCTGATATGGATAGCGAGACGGCCTTGTATTGTCTGGAAGACATTTTGGGAGGACATTCCGCCGTTGGGTGCATGGTTTTGCGAGTTTTGAAGGATATCGCTGAAAACGCAGACACTCAAAAGAAAATTAAGCAAGAGTTGGCTTGTGTGAAAAGCATTACTACCCATGACATTGCTTCATTGGAAAATGCCTCCCAGTTGCATTGGACTCGAGCAGCCATCTTTGAGACAATCCGACGCACCTGCTCACCCATTGTGCCACACAAGGCCATCAAAGATTCAAGCGTCGGTGGTAAGTTGAAGAATTTATCACGGTCAAGGTGAAAAAAGGAAACGCATGACCTACTAGAACCATCACTTTTTTCTTGATTGTAGGAAAGCCGGTGGGCAAAGATACGGTTGTCATTATCAACAACCATCACTTGCATGTAGGAAAGCCGGTGGGCAAAGATACGGTTGTCATTATCAACAACCATCACTTGCACTTCAGTGAGGAGTTGTGGGGTCCAAACCCAGAATCATATGACCCGACCAGATTCTTGAAGAAGTGCGACCAAACCGGCGAGCACTTGTTTATGCGACCAATTCACTTCAAACCTTTTTCTCTCGGGAAGCGCTCTTGTATGGGCTATAAGTTGGTGGAAAGCATCACACTCTCACTTCTCTCAAATATCCTGGATCATTTCACTCTCACTCCAGCCATGACTAACTGGAAAATACCCGTGGGCTTGCTAGGTCTCCCAGATGAACCTTTCACCATCAACCTTCTATCGAATGAGGACTAGCTTATTCAAATAACCAGGCCTCATTCTGAGACTTGAAAAGCATACTTGTCTGTGATTCTATAGAATTTACCTTTGCAAAGGTAACGTTTTTGCCAATTGGTTTTATATTGTAACATCCGTCCACCCTTGGGTATGGTGCGGTTTCTGGAGGGGGAGAAGGGTGGCGGCCACCAAATGCGTGCCAATGCGTGCCTGTAAAAAGATCCCTCCCCCCTAGGTTGGTCTTTCATGAAACCACACCAATGTGAATTAGTAATCAATTTAATATGTCAATGATTTCAAGTGTCCCGAATCAACTTTGACATTTAAAGAAACTCAAAGATGGAAATGCTCCTTCTCACGGTACTCAACTCGGAATGTTACTCACCATTCAATCTCTAAGTGGAGCCATTTTCTAAAAAAGGCTGTGATGCTCTTTTATTCTCCCTCCCTCTCTTTTCTTGGTTGTGAGATATTCTGGATATTGTTGTAGATGCTTTGCAAATGCCCATCATGTATATTATCAATATAATATGAGCCATTTGTTGCTTTGAAGATTGTTTCGAAGTGTTATGCTCTTTGTCAAATAAATACTATCCAAGAATTATAAATTCCCTTGCGTCTTGAGAACCAACTAAATGCTGCGTCATGTGCTCCCATTTACCTGATGGTCAGAATAGTTAGTTTATCCTGGCGCGATTGTTGTGGCAGCAAGACCAGACTTGTTTCTAATCTGATTTCAGATTTCTGCCCCGATAAAGACGTTTTGATTTTAGGATATCTTTGAAAACAATTGGCAACAGAGTGAACAGTTCTCATTCTGTTTATCATAATGGCAAATCATTCAGCTAGTATTTAACTCGACAATGCAACACATCAGAATCGCCATAGACTCGCCAATTTGTACTTTGGTATTAAACGATCAGGTTGAATTCGGGAAGATGCCTGCAGGGAGTGAAAGTCACAATACTATATGCTGGCTGCCCTCTATTTTTTGACTTTGAGTGCGAGGGGGTTGACTCCAAATCATTGCTTTGGTTTGTTTCGTTTTCCGATCTTTGCTGAAGTAAATAAGGTAAGATTTTATTTCCTTACGCAATTGAGAGCAATTAATTAATAAGGAAACACTCTTTTGGCTACAGAGTCGGGGGTTGCTCTCTCGCTCGGCCTGCCGTGGTGTCTCAATTGAAGGATATTCCCGCTATGTCTTCACAACCACTGAGTTTAGGAGCAACAGTCCATTGCTCTATTGATGAGTTTGTTGGGACTGGCAAGGCTTGCCAAGCTGAGCATTTAGATGACCTTGAAGTCACAGATCAGGATGCTTTAGAGGCCATCAGGGACTTGAGACTCTCCAGCTCCCCTGGCCCTGATGGCGTGACATCTCAATTTCTGATGAGATGCTCACAGGTTCTTGCTCCTGTTTTCTCGTACTTGATGCGTTGCATCTTGGACCAGGGCAAGTTCCCTTCTTCTCTGCAGGTAGCTCATGTTGTTCCAATTTTCAAAGGGGGATATAAGTCACTCCCCAGTAACTACAGGCCGATTTCTCTCACTTCGAATATTGCGAAGGTGTTTGAGAAGATCATGAAGTTCAAACTTGTTGAATTT
>NC_081444.1:11236786-11247336 GCF_007210705.1 Tigriopus californicus
CAAAGGGATGATTCTGAACTCTAAGACAATATCTGAGAAATAAAGAACTAGGAATAGCACATTCAAACCACTAAAACAGGTACACCTGACCGTGAATGCTTGATGCACCAAGAGCAGACAGATTACGCAAACCAAAGGTCAAGCTATGGTCAAGGGACACATCTTGTGAATTGAAAGAAACTGGTACAAGAAATACCAGAAATCAGCAAGAATGTCATTATTCCGGGTCGGAAAAAATAGTTTGTGATTTTGATCAGAATAGTTGTTTTTCAATTATTAAATCAGCCAAAATGGGTTCCGAAAACGTAAAGATTTGTTATAACTAGTTAGAATTTTCTTTGTAGCTTTAAAGTTTACCGATTTTGCAAACGATACAAATAATGTTATTCAATGTAAAAACTGTCATGTCTGAATGTATAAAAACAAGGCATAACAAGAAATGGTCAAGAACAATACTGAAATATTTGATATGCCAGTGAGCTGGTATTAGCCGGTCTAAGAAATCCCTGGGCATGGGGTTGGTGGGGGATTTTGGACAGAAACTGATCCAAATGGGTTTTGAACGAGAGGACGTGGTCAATTGTTTTGAACAGCTGCCACAGGTCCGGGTGTAGGAGGTTGCAGAGTCTCGGAGCATGATTTACTGCGAATGCCTTTTTTATTTTCTTGACTACCGCTGGGTCTCTAGAGTTTATGTCAACATTCGAGCTACATGTAATGCCGCTACACTCACTGTACGTTGAGCCAATACCTGGATTTGGGCACAGACCGTGAATGCATTTAAGTTCTATTTGCTTGGTTATTCATGTATTATGGTGGCTTTTTATTCAAAAAATACTTGATTATTGTTTTTCACAATCTTCTAGCTCTTTGGGTTCAGAAATATAGTCTTGTCTTTACATCAACGTAAAATTGAAATATAAGGTAGGCACAGAGATGGGTATAACTTAGAGGTGAAAAGCACATTTTAAAACATCTTGAAATCATGGTTACAGAAACTTGCGTTCATAGAAAAAGGGAGCACTTTCGATTTTATTCCTTTATAGTATTTTGGCCCATGAAAAGAACTTACATGGCTAAAAAAATAAGGAAATAAAATTTTCAAATATTGATCTTGTTTAAAATGTTTTTAGGGATGTAAGTTCTTTACATGGGCTAAAATACTAAAAAGCAATAAAATCAAAGTTGCTCCATATGCTTTTCTGCTGTGCAAAAATTGCCGAGAGAAGAGAAGTGGACTTCATGGTTCGAACTAGCCTGGATTCTCGAGGGCTTGAAGGCGCTCTCAAAACGCACATAAGGCCCTTACGGTCAATAGAATTGACTCTAAAACCTGGGTTGGGACAAAGCTCTTGGATGATTTTGAAGACGAACAGTATCAGATACCTTTCGTACCTTCTCTGAACACTGTGCAGTCCCAACTATTTTAGTCTCTCCCAATATGAGAGCTCTCTCATTCCTGTGATGTTCCTAGTGAAACATGTTTGGACTTGTTCGACCTTTTGCAAACCTGCTGAACTCATTGGAGCCCAAATGGGTGAGACATATTCAAGATGTGGCTGAACAATCGCCTTGAACAGAGTTAGCATCGTGATGCTGTCTCTGGATTTAAACGTGCGATATATCCAACCGCACATTTGAAAAGCTTTACCCACCTTCAACTGGATATGCTCATCGAACTTTCCATTATTTTGGAGGACTGCACCTAAATCTTTCATAGATGAAACCTGCACAATATCTTTACCTCCAATAACTACGAGTGGAATATTCAAAGGAGTTGACGCGTAGGTCATTGAGCGGAATTTCATTCCGTTCAGGGCCATATTCCTCTCAGCACCCCAAGAGTAGATTTTTTTCTAGGCTAGTGGAATCTTGGCCATTCCTACCAGTAACTAACTCTGTATCGTCAGCATATGAAGAGAGACTGGCAGTAATACTCGTACTAAGCTTTTGAAGCGGGGCAACGAATGTTATAAAAAAGGAGGGGCCCAAAATGGAGCCCTAAAGAACACCCGACTTGACATCATGTATGTCACAAAGGGATCCCTTAACCTTAATAAATTTGATCCTTTTCACCGGAGATATGAACTCTTGTCAATGTGATATTTTTCTGCGTTTTTTGCAGGTTGGAGGAAGTTGATCAAATTGACGTTTCTTTCCACGATCCTCTTAATGTAATCTTTGACATCTCACTCGCCGGCAAGATCTTCTGAGCTTGGAGACGGGAAACCGTGAGATGACGTCCACAGTTGTAGGTTTGACTCCCTGCCTCCAAAATGGCATAGGTGTTGAGTTTTGGAGCTTTTCCTTTAATCTTGCAATCTGTGGAATTGCGATATCAGCCAAGGTTTTGTTGTTGATGATGAACACCAACGGCTTGTGGTCCACTACCAACTCGAATGTTGTTCCACGAACGAATAAATGACTTTTCCTCACCGCCCACACTACCGGAAGTAATTCTACTTCAGTGGCTGAGTATTTGGATTCGGTGGGTGTTATTGCTCTACTACCACATTGTGGAAGTCTCCAAGACTTCGAATCTTCCTCTTCTTGCCACAAGGCAAATCCCAACCCATGAGTTAACTCAATATGTCCTCTACGACCTTGGCTACATTGTCCAGGCCTGCTAGTGCTTCATCTCCACGACGGTTATGTTCATCACCAGCTGATACCAACCCCATGACGTTTCTACAAAACCACTTGCTCATCCACGGCGTAATAAAAGTAGTAAGCGGCTTGGATTCGGCCGCAAATGGGACCTGCTGTACCCGTGCCCCGAGTCTAGCGTCTTAAAGACGCCCATACCATGTGGGATTTCGGTTATCATTTCTCTTGGCACTTTGTTTGGGTACCCTGGCCTCTTCACGAACTTGTTTAGAGCTGTGAAGTCAATTGAGATGCGGGGTTCATTCGAGTTCTTCTTTGGAACAACCACCATGGGGTGCGTCCATTCTGGAGCCTCGCCAAGAGGCACATCTTCTATGATTCCCTGATCTTCCATTGTGCTTGATTGCTCTTTCACGTGATCTTTCCAATGGACAGGGATTGAGTATGCCTTATATTTTCGGGTTGGGATCACTCCCTCTTCTAACTGGATCTTCATAGGCGGCCCATCTGTTGCTCGTAGGGGCACCTTGTCGTCAAACACTGTTGAGAATTCGTCCAGAAGCCGCTAGTTGCTCCCTCGTTCGTTTTGTTTGCCTATTTGATGCCCTTGATGATGGGCCTTGGATTCCCTTGAGTTGTCAAGGAAAGCACTTGAATTTCTGCCATAGGCCAGCCCTTTGGTAGCAGCCCTAAGGCTACACATCCTTCCTTGCTTTGATATTTCTTGGCACCCCTTCTCAAGGTTAACTGAATGGTGCCATGGGACTTCAACGGAGACCAATCAGCTACTACAAGAGCCCCCGAGCCCCCGAGTCTTTGTCAATTGAGCAGCGGGTACGGCCCCGCACAACTCCTTCAAATCTTGAACCCTGACGGCGCAACAAAATGCGCTAGACTTTGGTAACCAATCCATTGACTTGGTGCTTGCTCCGTTTTGTTTTTACGAAGCCAGATGGCAGCTTTCTTGCTCGGCCTGTCATCTGATTTTGCGTGTCCCAATTGAGGGATATTCCCGCTTCTTTGTCACAGCACATTAATTATTACCATACCCTCGGGAATGATCGTAAGTTCGCCCATTTAAGCTGATAAAGCAACAACACATGCTGGAATCAAATACCACAGAGAATCTTGAACTTGTCTAGCCTGGTTTCGCAAATTGGAAAGCAGATGCATTACCAATATGGTACCCTACCGAGCCTTAACTTGGTTTACAATCTATCACTAGTGGTAATCTTAACTAATTCGCCAGGCTTGCCCATGGAGCTGAGGGTAAGACAGTTTTATTGAAGTCCACTCTTAGTCCTGACCCCTCCAGCTCTTGCACCAAGAAATGGGGACATTCGTTTTGTGTGCCCTACTTTGCGACCAAGCAAGCATTCTGCATCAGACGCAAAGCACGCATCGCCATGTTTTTCCTTTGGTAAGCCACATTTCTTGCACGGCTATCCACTGGCCTTTCCCACGCTCATTTTCTTCGCTCTTGCCCTCTTCAAATTGTTGTCCTTGGAGGTGGATCACTTCCCCGTACCATTGATCGAGCTCCCACTGAGCTGATTGTTTACCCACTGACTTGCCTCTGAATTACGACATACTTTCAGCTCAAACTTCAACATCAACTCGCTAATCGACGCTTCAAGTACCTCTTGTCGCATGACCTTATTCTGGAGCCCAATTACGAGCCAGTCCCGTATCCTTTCTTCTTGGTGCAACATCAATCCGGAACAGGTATCGATGTACACACAATCTTGGTCTAAAGCACGGAGATCTGCATAATACAACTTGAACGTGGTCACGTTGGATGAAGGCCCTCCTATCCACCAATGGGTGTCTCTTCTTTCATGGGTAGCTCTCAAAGGCTGGTATAATGTCGGTAATATGTTTCAATCTTGGGTTAGAGACTCAAACTGGCTCTTAGCTGAGCATAAGAAGACTGGCTTCCTCTTTCTTGAGAGAAAAGGAAAGTCTTTGAGTGCTCCAAGCATCTGCATTGGTGGGAACATGATTCAGTTGGGCGAAACGCTGAACATTCTGGGGATAGAAGCTACCAGGGATCTTAGTGGCAAACCACATGAAAATAGAATCGTCAAAACAACCGTCCAGAGGCTTGGAATCCTCGGACACCTAGGAGTCCATCTTCCCAACAGGCATATTATGCCCATAACTCATGGTCTCATCTCTTCAAACATTCCATATGGACTAGCTTTGTATGGTGATGTCCGGATCAAAAAAATGACCCGCTCAATACTCTTATGGATAAGATTCAGGTGGTTCTGAACTAGGTGATGAAATTCATTTCTGGGAAGAAGTTGGCGGATTATGTCCCAATTGTTGCCCTGCCTAAAGAGACCAAAATGCGAACGGTTAATCAAATTATGTGCAAAGAAATCTTAATGGTCACATATCGAGCAACCCAAGGCAACATTCCCTCTGTCTCCAACAATCTGAAGTTCTGGGTATCTTAATTTGTCATGTCAACCTGGATCAAAACAACCTTGCTATTCCAAACGTGAAAAAATACCTGACACAATGCTTTGTCCCAAGTGCCAACAAACTCTGGAAGTCTTCCAGACGAAGCAAAAGCTGAAAGAAATGAGCAAAGATTCAAGAAAGACATAACTAATTACGTAAAGACATTAACCGTGTAAGCAATCCAAATGCAATGATTTTTTTAGTTATCTTTTTTTTCTCAAAAAGTGTTTATAAAAATGCTTGATCATAAATACATATATACATACATACCTTGATTTGCCCAGATGTCCTGATAAAGAGTTCTTCAAAAGCATCACATTTGTCCACGTTCACGTCCGCTTCGAGCTCGCCATCCTTCCCCACTAAGGTGTCCAACACCTGGCACCCGACCATGCCTTCTGAATACCTTTGGATGTTCTGTTCGACGAGGGGTGCCCGGCCTATAAGGTTCCACAACTGAGCCAAATCCACCAGTCAACTCTCCCCCAGATCCCGCACTTGTATTGTCAGGCCATCACAAGCATTCTGGGCCTAGCGCTTGTTCTGTGCTGGCTGCATCTGGGAATTGCAAACGCTTCGTTGGCCATTTTTACCTCTACCTTTCCACCTCCCAGAGAGCGGTCATCGCTAACTCCCGCTTAGAAATGCTCTCCTGATCTCTGGATCACGTCACTGTTCACCAACAACGCCCATTTTCGATTTCCCTTGACCACCCATGAACAGTTCTACGGCTGTTTTGGACCTCCCTAGGCCACAACACAAGCTTGCAGCAGCTCGGTTGCAAGGGCCCAAATCTTGCAACACAGGGTGTTGTGTAATTTCCAAAAAGAACTGAATACCCGTTATCCACTAGTTGGATGGCTTACATATTTCTTTGTAGACGAAAACGTAAGGCAAACCGTGAAAAACCTCGTCGATAAAACATTGGAAGGGCTGCCCAACATCTTCACTTCCTGGAATTCCATAATAGGCTAGGCTTAGATTAAGTCGAATTTTGAGAATATTCTAGCCCCTTGGAAGTTGAATGCGAAGTCATGTAAAGAGGGGAGCGAGTAGGACTTGACCGTATTTTACGCGTTCTTGGCTGCATAATCTCCCCAAGGCCTCCACTCACCATTTGGTTTCTTGACCATATGCACAAGGAACGAATAACTGGCAGATTCCATCAATACGAGGACGGTCACCAAGCCTGATTCTACACACTTGGGAAGAACCCGGTTAAGCAGACTTCCACAGTATTAGGATATTAGAGGGTATTTCACCTAAATCCGGACAATTTTTAAGAGCATCTAGATCAAAAAGTAGAGTTGTTAGAGAGTACTTTTGGGTCTCATTTGAAAGTTGCGTTATCGGCTTTCAAACCATATCATTTTCAGGAAATAATGTCAACAAATAACAACGGAGGACAAAAAAAGGTTTATCGTGCTCGAACTTGCTCGCGCGGGCCATGGTCCCGCTGCCATCACAAAGGCCCTTGGGTACCCCAGGAGCACCGTGTATGATGTCTACAAGTGATGGAGAGAGGAGGGTATGACCAAGAGAAAGCCTCACCCACCCAGAAGTGACAAGAAGAGGACGCCCAGATTTGTAGCCGGCCTCAAGAAGTCCATCAAGGCCAATCCAGGGACTCCAATGTCGACTCTCGCAAAGAATCGTAATGTGAGCATCTCTACGGTCAACCAGGCCATCAAAAACGACCTGAAGATGTCCAATTACAAGCTTAACACTCGCCATATCCTAGCTGACGCCATGAAGGAGAAGAGGACCTTGAATGGGGCAAAACTGTTGAACAACCTGAAGTCTCATGGCAGAAGAATGGTCTTCTTCAGCGACGAGAAGAACTGGACAGTTGACAGGTCCTATGATGTACAAAATGACCGCTGGAGGGCCACAGACAGGTCCAATATTCCCCACGTTTACACCACCAAGTTTCCAGCCTCTATCATGACCCTGGCGTCGTGGGGAGCAACGGGTCCGTGATGCCACCCTTCTTCTTCAACCCCAAGGAGAGGGTGGGTGCCGACAGGTACTGCTATGTCCTGGAGACCGTTGTCTTTCCGTGGATGAAGGCCGAGGCCGGGAGGAGCGAGTTTATCTTCCAGCAGGACTCGGCCCCTGCCCACAAGGCCAAGAAAACCCTTAACCTCCTAAAGACCCATAACGTGGCCTTTGGGACCCCCAGACCTGGCCCCCCAACTCCCCTGACATGAACCCACTTGGCTTCTCTTCTCTTCTTGGCGACACATGGTATTTCAAATTAAGTTTAAACATGGACGACGTTACACTGGACATATTTGACGCCGCCAAATGTACCCCAATAGCATAACGGAAATTTTAGAAACCATTGAACTCAACCTCCCGACCAGAAATTGAAAAAAATAATGGTCACGCTCTCCAAGCCAAGCAAATTCCCTCGCCATAGGCATTGGAAATTATAGGGAGGAATATGGCCAGTTTTAAGCTGTAGCTGGAGGAATTCCTGTCTACCAGGATTTTTTCCTATTGTTCAAGTTTTCCAGCTGTCCAAGTGAAGTTGAGGTAAACGGGTGATACAAGATGGACGAACCATGAAGTTTGACTTGTTCGAATAAAAATTACAAGTGACAAGAATTCGTGAAAAGGTCTAAAATATTTTTGATGTGAGTGGTTGCCAGAAACATTCAAGCACTCCTTGAAACTGAATCAGATGTGAAAAATGGACCAACTACTACACAATCCGGGAATTCCAATGTCAATCATCTTGGATTATAAACAAGAATTTACGTGAAAATTGGACTATATTGACTGGAAATGATCACCAGTAACCTCTTAAACAGGATGGAGGGTGAAAGCAGATCCAAGGTAAGGCCTAACTCATCGTATTAGCCCCGTTTCCTAATGAGATCAAAGCCTACCAGGGTATACTGCGACAATTTGATAGACCTCCAGTTAAATTGCGACCTCCATGGTTTAAACAAAAGTGATAACTGCAGAGAGGGACAACCGGAGGCAAGGGATTTGAAAAGGGGTCTTGAATGCGTGTGTGGCCATCTGACGAAATGAGTGGCCGAAAGGAGACACATGGGACCGATGGAATGGAAAATTGAGGTTGAAGATATCTACGATTTCGAAATGAAATTCGACCACTGAGGTCCACTTCGTAAGATCGACCATCAGATCTAGGTCAAAGAATCACGCCGGACCAATTCCACTTTTTTGAGCGGGGATCCTGGAGTGTGACCAGGGTACCGGGTTCCACGGCGATTGAAACAATCCTTGATCTTTATCTCCTCCTACCCCCTTTTGGCTAAGGCAGTCACCAAGTCTCAATCGGAGAGGCAAGCGTACGTCGTTGGGTGGCCGGGAGTACAGGACCGCATGCGACTACCAAACAGCCATTGAGCAGGGGTCAAGCCGTCTGAGCGAGGTGTGTTCCTCCATTCCAAGAGAGAAATCCTGAAATCATGCTAATGATTGTTATGCTTTTTCAGGAGGGCCTTCATGGCTTTGACCGCTGATTTGGCATGACCATTGGAGGCAGGATGGAAGGCAGACGAGAGTTCATAGGCGATGTTCAGACAGCGGCAAAACTCTCCCAATTCGGTACGGAATCGGGGTCCTCCATCAGAACAAAGAATTTGAGGAATCCCATAGTATGTGAACCAATCATTCAAGTATTGGCGATGGCTGGCGTGTCAATTTTGGACAAGTGGGCGACGCATGGCCAACCGGAAAAGCGGTCCACCAAGACCAAATAGTGTTGACCTGCACTGTCGAAAATATCCACCGAAATTGATTCAAAAGGTCTGGATGCTTTAGATTGGACCAGAGTTTAGGCCACTTGGCTCGGCAGGTCTACCTGGCATGTGGCACATGAACTGATGATTTGTTTAATCTCATTATTCATGCCAGGCCAGAAGGTCTGGATGCTTTAGATTGGACCAGAGTTTAGGCCGGTTGGCTCGGCCGGTGTTCCTGACATGTGGCACATGAACTGATGATTTGTTTAATCTCATTATTCATGCCAGGCCAGAAGTAAAGGCTGCGAGCCAAGGCACGGGTACGCCGGATACCCTGATGGGCTATATGAAGATCTTGAAGAATGGTGGGGCGGGCAACAGTAGTGACAACAATCCGATGGCCTTGGAGAATGAGTAAATCGGTATCGTAATCCAAAGACAAGGCCTTCAATTGCTTCAAGTGCAGTTTAGACAGATGACTCCAAGGTAAGGATTTAGGAGATTGACCCGAAATAAAAGTGGAGATGATTGCCTGATAGCTGACATCCCCTTTGGCTATTTCAGACACTGAGGCCTAGGCAGAATAAGGTTTAGAGTTGAGAGAAACTGTGGCCAAGTGGATCGAATCAAATCCAGAAAGAACTGGTCCGTCCTGATCTTCTTCCTGGATGTCAAGGAGCGGAAAGCAAGAAAGAGCATTGGCCGCGTGATGTTTTTTGCTTGGGATCTATTGGACATTGAATGTATAAGCCGCCAGTTTCATCATAATCTTTTGAAGACGGGGATTGTCCATGGATGCCAAGTTTGAATCCTTGAAAATTCCAACCAGAGGTTTGTGGTCCATTATGACCGTGAATTGGATGATGCCTCTATTTCGCATACGGCATAGCGTGTCTCCGCGTCTGTCAAATATCAAGATCCGCACTGCACCAGTTTTCACTGGATACGTAGGATACGTCTGAAGGAGGGCATACCCTAATCCCTTGAAGCAAGAGGCGTCAGTCAAAAGAAGAGAAGGGAGTGCGGGATCAAAATGAGCCAAAATCGAACCTCCTGTGTGTTGAGGATGGCTTTCACGGCGTTGAAAGCGACCTGATGCTTGAACAACCAAATGAAGGCAGTGTCCTTCTTCAAAAGGTCTCAAAGTGCAAGGGCAGTGTGGGCCAAATTGGGCACAAATTGCCCAACTGACTGGTTAGTCCAAGAAATGATCGGAGGTTGTATGATTGCCGGAGGGTGGCTGTTGACTAGATGTTTATTGCTTATTTGTGGAGGAGTTTATATACAGAGAAATCTGAGCTAAGGCAATGAAGTGGTGGGAGCATGAGTAAGGAATAAGTGTAAATGATGACGGATGACTAGAATATAACATCTCCCTTCCTGGGGGAGGGGGGGGGGCAGGGTCGACAATAGGGGACAGCACAAAAATATCACAGAAGATTTGGTGGGAATGACAAGAGTTACATACAATTGACTAGAGAAATATAGACATGAAATAAATAATGTATAGATGACTAGAGTTGAATAATGTGGTGACTAGAAGAATTGACTAGGCGTTGAAGGGGTTGACTAAGATCCATCCTCCATCCGGGTCACCACGTCCACCGGTCCTCACCAACCATCCAGGCATTGATGTCTCCCCCAGCGCCTCGGACACCCCACGGTCGACCTGGCCCAGTCACCGCTACATCCACGGACCTTCCGCTGCACCCACGGGTTGGGTCACTGCAACCACGGGCCTTCCGCACGCACCAC
>NC_081444.1:11247367-11247463 GCF_007210705.1 Tigriopus californicus
TTGGAAATAGCGTCGATTTTAGAAGGATCAGCACGCACACCGTCTTGGCCAATAAAGTAGGCAACAAATTCTACCTCAGAACCAACCATAAATTTG
>NC_081444.1:11247499-11247721 GCF_007210705.1 Tigriopus californicus
CACACCAGCTTGACCAAAAAAGTAGGCAACAAATTCTACCTCAGACCCAACCATGAATTTTTGGGGAGCAAGGCTTATCTCACGCTTGCGGCATCTTTCAATGACCTTAAGAACAATATTGACCAATTCTTGGAAAGTTTCGCTGTAACAAAGGATATCATCCACAACTTTCTTGATATTTTGGATTCCTTCCAAAGCGCGATCACCACATAGGCAGTACTC